>NC_083574.1:58399558-58699558 GCF_027579695.1 Neoarius graeffei
ACTGCTTATTTCATGTTTACCTGCTATACCTCTAGTGCTCTTGACTGTTTTTTTGCTCCAATTTGTGTGTGTGTGCATATATATGAGTGTTTAGTCTATGTCTAGTTCTTATCTAGTGTTTATACTGTTTGTATTGTTTATTTAGTCTATGTCTAGTTTATTTAGTCTGTCTAGTTCTTATCTAGTGTTTATGCTGTTTGTATTGTTTATTTCAATTATTCTATTTTTTATTTATTGCATTGCCTGTTTGCACTGTCTGCCCCTATATCTTATTGTTTATTTAGTCTATATCTTGTTTATTTAGTCTGTCTAGTTCTTATCTAGAGTGTTTATACTGTTTGTATTGTTTATTTAAATTATTCTTATTTCAATTATTCTATTTTTTTTTTATTGCATTGCCTGTTTGCACCGTGGGTCAGAGAGGACTGAAATTTCATCTGTGCTGTATGTCGAGCATGTATAGCATATTTGACAATAAAGTTGACTTGATTTGACAACTCCGTATATTGCATGATATTGGTATTATTGTTTGATTGATCAGCCACCCATCCTGCAGAAGGGGGAGGAGTTATACAGTTTGATGGCCACTGGTAGGAAAGACCTCCTGTGGCGTTCTGTGTTGCTCCTCAGTGGCCTTGATCTCCCACTGAAGGTGCTCTGATGTGACACCACTGTGTCATGCAGGTGGTGGGAGGGATTGTCCATAATGCTAAGAAGTTTCCTCAGCATCCTCCTCTCTGACACCTCCACCAATAACTCCAGTTTCACTCCCAGGACAGACCCAGATTTGCTGATGAGCTTGTTGGCATCAGCTGCCTTCACCCTGCTGCCTCAGCACACCACAGCATAGAAAATGACACTGGCTACCACAGAGATTAGATTCATTAAATTAGAAGGTGTGTTCAAACTGTTGGCTGGTACTGTACATTGGTTGAGTTTGTCTTGCTTTCTCTCCATAAACAACTCAGCTTTAATAACCGTCATGGAAAAGGTAGTTTGGTACAAGACTTTTGGTAGTTTTGATTTAAAAAACAAACAAATCAACAAAAAAAACTTTTTTGTTTCCCTCCTTTTCTCAGCACAGCTGGGATAGCTTCACTTCATTTTTAAATAAACAGATGAACAGTCTGTACACCACACCAAACTCTTTACACATATGCTACTGTCTTTCTGAAAGCATTTCTGCAGGTGTGCAGTAAGATCATGGAAGAGTCTAATGTTGTGGGGACTGAAGGGGAGTGGGGGACTCAGATACTCATGAATGAAGCATTCTGATGCTATTTTAGCATATGGCTTTTTTAGAAAGACTTAATTAGTGGAAAGTAACATAAACTAAATTTATGAGGCATTTTATGGGGCCCTTAGTAGCTTGGAGCCTTAAGCAATTGCCTACTTTTGCGTAATGGTAGGTCTGCCTCTGTCATGGGGTTGCTTTACTTCCTCTTAATTCAAAGAGTAAGAACTTTTGCAGTGTCCTTTTGTGTAACAATTCCAGACAAAAACAGACTTTGTAGCTTTCTTGATGAAGAAAAGCAGAGCAAATAAAAGGTTAGAATAATCAGGAGGGATGAGGTTTGAAGCGTTTCAACAAAGCAACATGTCCACAGATAGAATTTGGACAATACTGTGTATATGATTGATTTAATGAAACACAAGTAAAAGAGAGGTCATAATAAACAGTTTATTACTACAGGTTTCACTACTGTTGATGCGCGGAGCAGTCATCTTGGAATATGAAGTCAGGGTTGGTGAGGTTCCTCTGACTTTCAGAAATCCTACTTCAGTGGGCATTCCAGTTGACATTTCCAACTGGGAGCTTAGAGGGCAAATAAACTGCAGCCACAATGACTAAAACTTCTATCTGAACAAAGCTAATCTGACAGTCTGTCAAGCCAACGTCAGTTTGCGTCTCTTTTTTCTGCATCAACTGGCAGCATTTATCATGAACTCTCACCTTGCTATCGACAACATTTGACACTGAACAAACAAAAATACTCATTCAGCTCTGAATGAACTAGAAATGCAGCTATCTAATGTTAGCTGCTCTGATAATTTTAATAACTTTTTCAGCTATTCACAATAGCTGAAATCATTAGCTGAAATAGCTAACATTTTTTATTTATCAAGGGAAATGGAAATATGAAATAACACCTCCACAATATCAATTCACTATGTAGATACTCATCATCAGTGCTCATGTCAGATAATGTTACCTTATTCTGATAGCTTTGGGTAAATTCTTCCACACAGAAATAATAATCTTTATTCAGCTTTGTTACTGAGTGTACAGCAATCTCTGCAGTGATGAAAAACCTTTACAAATTAAGCTGATAATATTATATCAGAATTGTGTTTCTGTGCTCAACAACTGGCTGCAAGAAGAAATCATTTTATGCTGTGTTTATGTACTTTCAGCTTTAACAGAAGGACCTGTTGTTGGAAGGAACACCTTTCAACAACCCTGGCATTTTAAATAACCTTCATATCTTAGTAGCGTCATGACTTAGAATGAACTGAGTCACTTGTTCCTACTGCTTTTGGATAATATTCCCAAATGACTCCTATTCTTAGTGCTTTCTGAGGACATTTTCATACATCCAAGACATGTACATTTTTGATCACTGTTTCAAACTTCTTGCCAAAAATGTTGAAAATGGTCTAGCATAGTTATGCATTCTGTGAAGGAAAGACCTTGATTTTACCTTGTAAACCAGATGGCATCATACTAGTACTTGGGCACTTGTTTGGTAAGTACATTTTACTAAATCTTACATTTAGCCACGTAAGTCTTTTATCAAAAGCTGTACACATTTATACAGTGCCATATATAACCTTATGCTATAAGACAATCACAGACTGTACACAATTCATTTTGTACTTGTTTTGTTTTCAAACTTCCCCATCAAGCCAGCTCAAAATTATTATGAGGGGCTTCCAAAAAGATGGAAATAGGTTTTACAGCACCCCCTGCAATAATATAATTATCACCAATGTATGCCGCTGCATATATAAAAAAGGATGGAAAAACCCAACACATTTTAATAGGTTTGAGAATACAGGCCCATTGGATTATAGTGACTCAATTTGTTTGCGTTCGTGAGAAAGTCAATTAAAATATTAATTAGAGGACCATTCCATAACCCTCCATTTCTTCTTATTGAGCAGTTCCTTGGTGGATTTGTTAGTGTGCTTTGGATCATTATCTTGTTGAAAGGTCCACCTCTGGTTCAACTTCAACTTTTGAACAGGTGGCCTCACATTATCTTCAAGCACTCTTTTTTATATTATTCAGAATTCAGAGTTGAATCAATGAATGCAAGCTTCCCATCTCTGAGGCAGCAAAGCAACCCCAAACCATAACATTTCCACTGCCATGCTTCACAGTTGGTATGAGCTTATCCTCCTGAAAAGCCTTCTTTGGTCTGTGCCACACATTTGATTTGTCTTTCCAGAGCACATTATTCCAAAAGGCCAGGTCTTTGCCAATATGCTCATTGGCAAACTGTAATCTTGCTTTAATGTTCCTTTTGCTAGCAAAGGCTTTTTCCTGGTACACACCCTACGCAGGTCAAATTTGTATAATCTCTGATTGTAGATGTATGCACTTTCACATCAACAGTTGCAAGAGTTACCTGCAGATACCGTGATGAAATGTTGAGATTCTTGGAGACTTCTTTTAGCATCAAACGGTCTGCTCTTGAGTTGACTTTACTGGTGCAGCCAGTCCTGGACCAATTGGCAGTTGTTTGAAATCTATGCCATTTGTAGATGATTTTCCTTACAGTGGGGTGATTTATTTCTAATAATTTAGCGATCTTTTTAAATCCCTTGCCAGATTCATGGGCATCTACAACCTTCTTTCTGAGGTCCTTCAAGAGCTCTTTAGATCTTGGTATGATAACACCACACACTTCAGTTGCAAAAAGAACACCATGCCCTAGATGTCAGGTTTAAAAAAGACCAGTTTCACATGCACCTCCACCTGCAGGAGGTTCTAATCAATGGCACCTGATCTTAATTTTATGAACTTGAAAGTGTGATTAAGTATAAAGGTGTACTTACTTTTTCCAGTGTGTCCTTACTTTTTTTTTACTCTTTTTTTTAATTTAAATTATGAAAATGACTACAAAATATCAATGTTATGTGTTGTTTGTTGGAGTGTATTACTTTTATCTGTATGCATTGTATCAAAGAGAGTGAAATGTTTGTTTAACTATATTGAGAAAAGTTTACAGTTTCCATGGGATGTACTTGTTTTTTTTCACATGACTGTATAATAATACATTTTCATATTTTCCAGGAATATCTATATTATTGAAATACTGATGGTTGGGTTCTCTATGGCGTGACTGCAACAAGGACTGAGGACACTACAAACAGTGAAGCTCACTTGTGAATCCAACAATGATAAAATCCAGCAAAATATAAAAAATAAATTGTTTAAAATGTGGGTGAAACTCACCTTGCCTTCTTTATAGGTGATAGAGTATTGATATGAGGTTATTTTCATATCTCAAGTAAAATGTTGAAGTCCTGTGTGTTTTTTTTTTGTTATTAAAGAAATTATTGACACTGAAATCAGCTTAAATGTCACTAAAAACTGGATAGAGTGTACTAGGACTTTTTTTGTTTGCTCATGATAGGGTTAGTTGTCACAAATGCATGACCTATTCAAAACCTAATATCAAACTTCTATTATATAAAAAATGTTCTGTTCAGTTTGTAAAGTATTGTGCGCTTTCATTGGATATGTTTAGTGAGGCCTTTAAGCCAAATTGGCCAAAAAGAGAGAGAGAGAGAGAGAGAGAGAGAGAGAGAACCCTGTGTTTTTCTCCCCCACAAAGATGTCCCTCTGAGTTACATGGAGTCAACAGGAAATCTTTTGGTGGAGAGGGTGGAGACCTCGACTGGCTATCGTAGCCTGCAGGGAATCGGCCATCAGACATTCTGTCGCATGTCCCAGACCCGGTGAAATGTAACTGAATTGTCTTGGCCAGCCCTAAGAGTCCCATCTGCATCCCATCATTGCTGAGGAGTGTGCTCCCATCACCCAATCAAGCATCCAGCCAGAGCAGGTCATGATATTTTTTAACCATATTAATATGCCATTGCTGTGTATTATGCCTGATGTCAAGACTCTCGTCTCTGCAAGCCTACCACACAGACTTAATACTTGTGTCATTTTTAGGGCATACCTAACAACCTGTGTTCCCCCCCCCCCCCCCCCAATCTGTCCCTCTGAGTTACATGTTGGTCCTGGGATTGAGATGCTGGCCTCTTCTGCCCCTCGGACCTGCTTGATCCATCCTGGTGCCCTGTGTCTGGTTGGAGTTTTATCGCATCGCTCCTGTGGAGGACAGCCCCATGAGGACAGTTGAGGGTTACACCTGGAGGATGCTCTGGACTCTTACAGTAATGCTTTTATGGCTGAGGACTACAGTTGACTTGCTAACTTTAGGACTGCAGTTGTCATGAACAGTTTTGCACTCAAGTTTCCATCAATGAAGAGTTACAACATCAACGAAACTGTCTTCATGTTAAAACTGTTAAGGCAAGGCAAGTTTATTTATATAGCGCATTTCATACACAGTGGCAGTTCAATGTGCTTTACAGAGGTAAAGGCAAAACAGTAAACAATAGAAAATAAAATTACATAAAATAAAGGGGGAAGAAGAGAGAAAAAAATAAGAAGAATTAAACAATAGTAGAAATAAAATAATAAAATGAAGTAAAAGTTCAGTAAAAAACAGCAGAATAAAATAGAATAAAAGTTAAGTAAAGTTTAAAACATGTAAAGATGATGATATTTATCAGTTAAGCCTCGGTCACAACCGGACATACGATTTTTTGGCCGTGCGATTTTTGACGTTTCCCAAATCGCTGCGTTTTTTTTTTTTGTTCGTGGAGAACGTAGTTGTGGTGACCATGAAGGAGTAAGATCACCGTGCACCCAACGTACAACCTGGAAGTCGAACGAGTGTACCACGCACGAAATCTAAGGCTGCTCGGACGTACGGCTGTTGCTTCATTCGTACAGCCAACGCACGTAGTTGTAAGACCAATGTCCTTCAAACGTGCACTAATCGTACTGACCGTGCCCATGCAGGCTTCGTATGAAGGTTGCAAGAACTGCGCATGATCTGTACGTGCGTACCAACGCCGTTGGATTTTTACTAAGAAAATGCCAAAACAGCACCATAATTAGTATTTAGCAGGTCAATACTCACCAGTTGTGTGTAGTTCAGTAGCAATGCCCTGTGTCAATTTCCGTTTGTGGATGGCGTCGCTGTACAGGTCCAAAGTCTTGTCATAGAAACAAGGGTTGGCATGGAAAAAATCTACCAACCTCTCCTGGTCTGCTACGACGAAAGAGTACGACAAACTCCTGGCCTGCTGGCCACTGTCGTGGTCTTCATCCTCCTCCTCACTGCTCCTTGTCCTCTCTCTCTCCTCCATCTCTGCCGCTGTCTCTCTCTCCTCCCTCTGTCACCCCCTCTCTCTCCTCCGTCTCCGACACCTTTTCTATCCTCCTCTTCCCTCTTGCCTTCGGCATATTGAAGCAATGAAATGAAATTGGATTTTCTCTCAGTTAAAGCCTACGTGTACAAATGGCCGTAGGCACCCCTGCAGCTTTATATACCCAAGTTTTCGTGCGATTGATGCCCTCTCGCCATACGCAGGGATGCAAACAGTGTGCCTTTTGGCGGATGGCGCCTTTTTCACGGCTGAATCGCGCAGATCTGAATTTTTTTTTTAGGGGGGGCGTTGGAGTGTCTGATTATAATTTCAAAGTAAATTCTGTATTAAAATTACTAAATAAGCAAATCCGTTACAGTCCATGAAACAGGAAGTATAAGGATGAGGAAAAAACAGTTTAAATCGGGAAGCTGCGCACATTTGTGCAGCCTGAGCGGCAGGACTGCGCAAATGTGTGCAGCTTCCGATTTAAACTGTTTTTTCCTCATCCTTATACTTCCTGTTTCATGGACTGTAACGGATTTGCTTATTTAGTAATTTTAATACAGAATTTACTTTGAAATTATAATCAGACACTCCAACGCCCCCCCTAAAAAAAAATTCGGATCTGCGCGATTCAGCCGTGAAAAAGGCACCATCCGCCAAAAGGCGCGCTGTTTGCATCCCTGCATACGGCCAATGCACGGCCGACTTACTCGACACGCATGGATGACGTACGAAATATCTGAACGTGCGTTGGCCGCACTAATTACGTATGTGGGGCGCACGACACACATACGGAGTCTGCAAGTGCGACGTACGAAAAAAATTGACATTTTGCCCAAACCTGACACCAGCAAATCGTACAAAAGACGCATGTCAGCTGTACGGAAGACACACGAGGCCATAAGTTTGTCTTGCAACCTGAAAAAAACGTAAGCGCCCGTAGAGTTTGTTTGACATGACAAAGAACCTCTGCGGCCGGTCCGCGGCCAGTCTACGGTTCGAAAATCAGCACGTCACACGCGCGCCCTCCGTGCGTTTCTTGCGTTTTTTGCACGCAGACCGGCCGTAGGAGCACGTACGGCCGGTTGTGACCAAGGCTTTAGCAGAAAGCATCTGAAAACAGCTTGGTCTTGAATCTAGATTTGAAGCTGCCAACAGCAGGAGCATTTTTGATGTCCTCTGGGAGTTGGTTCCATAGCTGTACTGCGTAGTAGCTAAAAGCTGCTTCACCACACTTTGTTTTAACCACAGGTTTTACCAGTAAATTTTGCTGCTGCGATCTGGTAGATCTGATCGGGTTAGGCCGCTGCAACATATCAGAGAGGTAATTGGGCCTTGTACCATTTAGAGATTTGTACACCAGCAGCAATGCTTTAAAGTAAATTCTGTAGCTTACTGGAAGCCAGTGAAGGGACCTTAGAATTGGAGTAATGTGCTCTGTTCTTTTTGTTTGTGTGAGAACCCTAGCCGCTGCATTTTGAACCAGCTGAAGTCGTTTGATGGTCTTTTTTGGCAGGCCTGTGAAAAGGCCATTGCAGTAGTCAACCCTACTAGAGATGAAGACATGTATAAGTTTTTCCAGATCATTTTTTGACATAAGTCCTCTTAGTTTGGAAATGTTTTTTAGGTGATAAAATCAGTGGTCGAGTTGTAAAATCAAACCGGGGGGATGGTGAAATTTTTAGTCGTGTGTCGACCCATCGGTCGGTCCGTCGGTGGGAAACTGGTTTGCTTTTAGGAGGGTTTGCACACAACGTAGGTCTGTGGACCTTGTTCATTTACCAGACATACAGTATTTTGTGCTGATAAAGTGTGTAGTACACACTGTGTACCCTTTTTATTGTTGTAAAAAAACCATAATACACTGGTATTTTACTGTAAAACATGCACAGTGTAGATGTCATGTGTCATATTTAGTCAGTCTCCTGGCTGACATACCTACAGTACTACATTCTCCATATTAGGGTGAAATGCAGATGACAAATTTGAAGTGTAACTTCATAGTCATGGTAGGCTCCTTTTAAATCGTTTGGTAAATAATTTATTAAAACCTCAGCAGGCAATGTAAATGAACAACTGAATCTTTTCATATCAAGTCAATAGAATTTTTATTCAAAGCTGAACATTGGGAACATTGAGTTAAATACAGAGGTAGGTAGGTAACCAATAAGCTAAAACAAGCAACAGTAAATTGTAAATCAGACTAAACTTCCTAAAAGATGTTTGAGGCATTATGCATTTTTTTTTCCTTTTTGTTATTATTATGTTTATTCTTATGAGTAATGCAAATTATACATGTCCATACCGGTTATTATTTTAATGAAAAGAAAAGTACTTATATTATTTCTGATTTATTTATTATCTGAACGAGGATTTGAGCTTTGAAAAATGACCGGATTCTTTCTGTAACGTTGATTCCCGCTGTTATCTAGGTCACGTGACACCTTAACGTTGACGGTTTCCAAGGAGCTGCCTTGGATACTTTGATACTTTGCTTCGATACATACCAGCACTTTGATACATACTGGATACAAGCTAGCAAAATGCGTTAAAAGCAGGCATCTTTGGAAAGTTTCTTTGGAAAGGGGAAAAGGCCCATTGAGGAGACAGAAGAAGAAAAAGAAAGCTGCATTTTAGCAGACACTTTGTCGAGTCCTACACCAATCCTGCTCTGCCTTACATGTTGTGACCGGCTCTCTAATGAGGCAATGAAGCCTTCAAAACTGCTAGTGTCATTTATTTTAGCCTTCCTGTCTTGAATAACACTTTTTGTTGCCTGAAGAATAACAAACGAACGTCCAGGCTGATTAAATTAATGGCCTTATACAAGAAATCAAAGCTAACATGAACCTGAGTAAGCTATCGATAGCTGGCTAGACTCCAAACTAACATTCATTATGATAGCTGTGTTGTTATCCGCCGCCCACAAATTAGGCTACATATCGGTAATTTTACAGCATGATAGTGGGCTCACAGAAAGTGTGACTGATATTCGTAACTCTTGACTTACCTTCTGAAATGTTTTTTCTTGCGATCTTAAATCCGAACTTGCTTAGGTCTTGCTGTCCACTCCGCTTGGCCATGATGCTGCAATCCGCTGCTGTCACTGACGCCGAATGAAATAAAAAATAACGGAACCCCAACTGAATGTCACCTTCTCAAACGCTTCGCTTGCGCGTGCCCTCTCTCGCAGTAGCTTATTGTATGCTCAGTTTCAGCAAAGCTACGTGGAATGGCATTTCTAATTCCAATGTTAAATAGAAGTAATGTCCACATTTATTGATAAAATTGCTCAAGGGAAGGGAGGGGAGATGCCCGTTTTAGAGGGGGGATGATTTTGACCATTTTTTATTCCAGGGGGGATGGCATCCCCCCTCAACTCGAGTACAGGATAAAATGCTGATTTAGTGATTGCTTTCATGTGACTGTCAAAGTTTAGCACGCTGTCAATGAAAACACCAAGGTTTTTAACCATATCTTTTGTTTTAATCCCCTGTTAATCCTGTTAATGTTTTAGTCATGCTCGGACCCGGCGCCGTGGGGGGGCGAAAGGGGGCGTCGCCCCCTCGTGGCTACAGCCCCGCCCCCTCAACGGAGACTCAGATCACTTAATTGTTTTCTTATGAAAATATAATGTATTATAGACGTAATAATAATTTGCATTTTCAAATACGAAATATTAAGTGGTTGCGCATTGCACAAAAATACATTTCACATAAATCACTACTAAAACTGGCACGGTAGAACAAATCTGATTGGTTGTTATGACACTTACAAGTGCACTGTCTCTGCAATATCCTGTAATATGCAGTCAAGTTTACGGGAGTAGTCTTTCCCCCACCGAATTAAACGAATTCAATCACAATATTGTGAATCCATTTTCTTTCTTTGTAGGCTAAGTTTATCTCCGTTTATGTTAGTGTATGTGTTCATATATGGTCCGCTTTGTGCGCAAATAGCGTAAGAATATGTGTCATTGACGTCACCCCCCATGCAGCGGGGGTGAAAATTCATCACTTCAGAGTGTTTTGTCCCCTACACGCCTAAACTGGGATCGCGGATTAAGTGGTTAGCGTTGACTCGGTGCGAGTCAGGAAGGCTATTACTGGTGCAGCCGCGGGGTCTGTTGATTTTTTTAAATTATGATTTTGGCCGCCGAGCTAAGTACCTTAGACCCCGTCCACACGTAGCCAGGTATATGCTAAATCGAAGATATTTTTCTACGTTTTGGCCTGTCATCCACATGAAAACACATCAAAAACGAATATTTAAAAAAACTCCGGGCAAAGTGAAGATTTTTGAAAATTCCGTGTATGCCTTTTCGTGTAGACAGAGATAACTGGAGGTTTGCGTTTTAGAACGTCACAATCTGCGCCAAAAGAATGACAACAAATCTGCCCTGACGTCAAACATGCGACCTTTGTTTACTGCAGAAGCCAGATTAAGCATGGACAAAGAGTAATGGATCGGAGTAGTGCCTTGAAAGCATTAATTATTGTGCAGGTGCTATTTACATGTTTAATTTTAGAAGCCCAGCTACTGATAAGATTCCCAATCAACGTTTTCTTGCGTCTTTTGAAGTTCATTCATTCATTCATTATCTCTAGCCGCTTTATCCTTCTACAGGGTCGCAGGCAAGCTGGAGCCTATCCCAGCTGACTACGGGCGAGAGGCGGGGTACACCCTGGACAAGTCGCCAGGTCATCACAGGGCTGACACATAGACACAGACAACCATTCACACTCACATTCACACCTACGGTCAATTTAGAGTCACCAGTTAACCTAACCTGCATGTCTTTGGACTGTGGGGGAAACCGGAGCACCCAGAGGAAACCCACGCGGACACGGGGAGAACATGCAAACTCCGCACAGAAAGGCCCTCGCCGGCCCCGGGGCTCGAACCCAGACCTTCTTGCTGTGAGGCGACAGCGCTAACCACTACACCACCGTGCCGCCCTCTTTTGAAGTTTATACTCCAAAATTGCGTTTAGAAGCAATTCTGTCTCCGAGTCTGTCCAGACGAACGAGCTTGGCGTCATGTTTTATGTTTAGGCGGAAGTGACGCCAACAGAGGGCTATTCTGATGTGATTAGAGGGTAGGATTTGGGGAAATAATGCCATCTACAGGTTTGGAATGCTTATGAATGTGATTGAAAACGCAGATGTGTGGTTATGTGTGGAAGGGATTTTTTTCGAAGACGAGGTGGTGTGGATAAAACATTTTTATAAACGGGGGAGGGGGGGAATGTTCGGTTTTAGAAATACCCGGCTACGTGTGTACATGGCCTTAGACTTGCATTGACGTTTTGTTTTCATGCCGCGGAGCTATTTGTATGTATTTTAAATGTAAAGGACTTGCCTGTAGGTTTGTGTGTGTTGTTTTATGTTTGGCATCTTTCCGGTTGTAACGCGTGTCTGTGAGAAAACTAGAGGGGAGGGTTAACAGGTGGGCACGGGAGTTGATAAAGCGCAACTGCCCTGGTAATATGTCACATGATTTTCCCGTACTAAAGCAACCTTCGGGGCCGTGGTTTTGTGGTTGGTGCAGTCAGGGCCGGTTCTGCCCTACCCGGGTGCAACATCGCGCAACCCCCCCAAAAAAACAACCCCCCCCCCACACACACCAGTCTAAATCAGGACAACCATCACATAACTATAAACATTTTACATCAACTATTTTAACTAAATGGGCTATAATAAATAAGCCTGCAGACACGGCGGGCTGCCTTAAAAAGTAACCATTCAATGACACAACTGACAGCCTGCAGCCATGGCGGGCTGCCTTAAAAAGTAACCATTTGTCCTACCTTAAAACTGTATGTGTCGTGTCTTGGCTAAGCCAAGAAGTATATACTCGTTTTGCATTTTCTGCCTCCTTTTTTGTATTTTCGACCCTGCGTTTATTTTCTTTCCTTTTCTGAAAACCCGATTTGTGTCCAGACATTTTGTTCTGCTACCAACGAACTAACTCATCAGGTCTCGTCTCTCGAGCCCGCGATGATTCCCGTGGGAAGGGCAACAATTGATACATTTTTACAAACAGCCAATAAACAGCCAATAGGGAGGTTGCAACGTTCAGGCTCTCCTTTGCTCAGAGACACTCAGTAATGCACTTATTCAGGAACAGAGAGAACTCTTTATTTTTTATTTTATCTTATTTTTTGGGGCCCCTCTCCACACCAGTCCCGGGTGCAAATGCTACCGTTGCTACCCCTCCAGAACTGGCCCTGGGTGCAGTTAATTGTTTGAAACACGTTGTCAGACCGCCATCACTACTACACACTATATGAAAAATATTTGCCCCCTTGCGATTTCTAATTGCCCCCTTAGTAAACTGTCCCTGGCGCTGGGCCTGGTCATGCTGTCTGTTGTTGCCCAAATGAGGATGGGTTCCCTTTTGAGTCTGGTTCCTCTCGAGGTTTCTTCCTCATGTCGTCTGAGGGAGTTTTTCCTTGCCACCGTCGCCACAGGCTCATTAGGGATAGATTAGGGACAAAATTAGCTTATGTTTTAAGTCGTTCAAATTCTGTAAAGCTGCTTTGCGACAATGTTTATTGTTAAAAGCGCGATACAAATAAACTTGACTTAAATAGTCTAAAACACATTACTGCTGCAATAAGGTCGCTTACAAAAAGCAGACAGAAACTTCTATTAGAAAAGTGAAGATATTTTCGTGAAAGTGTGTGTGTGAGAGAGAGAGAGAGAGAGAGTGATGTCAGAGCGAGGGGAGGGCATCGCCCCCATAGCGCGCAGCATGAACGCAGCGCGGCAAAGAGGATGTGCGAGCAAGCGGCGCGCTACTGCAGGGACGGCGTCCACAAGCTGCTCCACAAGGACCAAGCCAAGCTGCGGGCGCAGGACTGCGGCGAGCAGACTAGATTCCCCGCGCAGAACAGCGAGACCGCGACGGCCGCGCAGCCCGGGAACGGCGGCTCACAGCCCGGCGCCATAGACGGGCTTGTGCGCTGGATCGTCACCAAGATGAGCGACAACAAAAGCATCTCGACGCGCGAATACGGCAAGGAGGAAGCGGCCGTGGCGCAAGAGCAATTCTTCGCTCCGGAGCCGCGCAAAGGCATTTCAGTCATTCTAGACGTAAGTGGCTTTCTGTTCCTTAGCAAGCTGCCTTAAGTGCATTTCATTTTCAGTGATGAACTGCGAGGGTGGAGCGCACAGGTTGAGATGGAACATAAAATCAGGATTAACACAGCCTCAGTGTAAATTCGACAACTTGTGCGACTAAATTAACGTCATATCGTCACCACAACCGGTTTCCATACTTCAAGAAGCCGCAGGATATTACAGATGATATCGATACTCCTATAGTACAATAAGCGCATTATAGTCTTGCACATTTTAGGGGTTTCCATGCTCTAACACAAACTGTTAATTAGCTTATTACTTGAAGATGTTAGAAGAGGGAAATGTTAATGTGTAGGACAGGGGGATTTTCAGGACCAGGGTTGGGTACTGTGTCCGGAGAACTCGGAACCGCTGGCGCAGATAAGCGCGCTCTCTCCAGTGGTACAGTTAGTGTTGCCAGATTGAGCTACCATCTACTCAAACTGGATTTTCGCAGTCATATTTGTGTGGGAAATAGCCCCAGGATGTTTTATGCAAGATACGATTTAATTACAGTTTGGACTGGTGTGTAATGAATTGAATGGATTTTAAACCGTGCTTAGGGTGGAAACAGTCGGTCCAACCAGGCAACCCCTGGAAACATCATTTGCAAAATTTGATAAATCTATCTGTTTTGCTATTTTAGTAGCAAACCGACTGAGGTTCCGTTATATCACCCACTACACATGTTTATAGAGCTGTTCAGACTTTTTTTTTTCCTGTTGCCTTTCAATTTGTAATACAGTATTTCTGTACTCATTTGACATGATTATATATAGCCTGTTTGTGAAGCACACCCTACTTGAATAATTGATTTTCTTTCTTTCTTTCTTTCTTTCTTTCTTTCTTTCTTTCTTTCTTTCTTTCTTTCTTTCTTTCTTTCTTTCTTTCTTTCTTTCACTTTACTGAAGCCTTATATTGAGGCTTCATAGATGGCTGCAAGGGCGAGGTCTGGCAGTATTGATTTAGTAGGTCAAAGTGTTGGTGTACTGTGCTCAGTGGTCAATAATAACTTGCTATACCTAATCATGTCTCAATGCACAAATTGCTTTTAGGCTTTTGTAAGTGAAAAGTAGTTCAGTACCAGTCCCAGATAAAGCAAGACATACTAATATATTTAAATGGTGCATGTTACTAATTAAACTAAGAAACTCATTTTAAAAGACTTGGGGCACAATTGTACATCAAAAGTATGAAATTAAGAAGCTCACACAAGAGAAAAAGGAGACAGAGACACGGGGGGCAGAAAGACCAGTGGTGCAGGAGGGGGGGATGCAGAGTTAGGAATGAGAGAAGGAGGGAGGGAAGGAGACCAAGAGAGGGAAGTGCAAAGCAGCGTTCTGCAGGGGCACACATTCAGGAGCGTGGGTGCTTTCTGGGAATCAGTGTCCTCCTTGCTGGCAAGTGGATTCCGTTACCTCTGTAATGCTTGGGTTCATGGTCAGGTTGTGAAGACATGATAACTGTTAATTTAAAAGTTCATAGACCCTTCTTTTATTCATGGACCACAGTGCTGGGAGAGTCACTTCAACAAAGCAGAAACCATTATTTAGTATACTAGTGCATCTAAAAAAAATAGAATATCGTGAAAAAGTTCATTTTTTCATAATTTAAATAAAAAAGGTAAACTTTCATATCTTCTGGATTCATTACATGTAAAGTGAAATATTTCATGCCTTTTTTGTTTTATGGTTTATAGCTTGTGAAAATCAGAAATCCAGTATCTCAAATAATTAGAATGTTTCCTAAGATCAATCAAAGAAGGATTTAGAATACAGAAATGTCCAACATCTGAAAAGTATGTTCATTTATACACTCAATACTTGGTTGGGGCTCCTTTACTATGAATTACTGCATCAGTGCAGCATGGCATGGAGGCGATCAGCCTGTGGTACTGCTGTATTATTGAAGTTCAAGTTTCTTTTATAGTGGCCTTCAGCTTGTCTGTATTTTTGGGTTGGATGTTTCTTATCTTCTTCTTGACAATACCCTACAGATTCTTATATGGGGTTCAGGTCAGGCGAGTTGTCTGGCCAATCAAGCACAGTAATATCATGGTCAGCAAACCATTTGGCAGTAGTTTTGGCACTGTCAGCAGGCCCTAAGTCCTGCTGAAAAAGGAAAATAGCATCTCCGTAAAGGTTGTCAGCAGATGGAAGCATGAAGTGCTCTAAAATCTCCTGGTAGATGGCTGCGTTGACTCTGGACTTGATAAAACAGTGGCCCAACACCAGCAGATGACATAGAAGAAGAAACCTTTATTTGTCACATGCACACTTCAATCCTCTGCATTTAACCCATCTGAAGCAGTGAACGCACAGCAGCGGGCAGCCATAGTACAGTGCCCAGGGAGCAGTCAGGGGTTAGCTACCTTGCTCAAGGGCACTTCAACCCAAGGCCGCCCCACGTTAACTTAACTGCATGTCTTTGAACTGTGGGGGAAACCGGAGCACCCAGAGGAAACCCACGCAGACACAGGGAGAGCATGCAAACTCCACACAGAAAGGCCCCCGCCAGCCGCTGGGCTTGAACCCAGAACCTTCTTGTTGTGAGGCGATAGTGCTAACCACTACACCACCGTGCCACCAGATGACACAGCACCCCAAATCATCACAGACTACTGAAATGTCACACTGGACTTCAAACACCTTGAATTCTGTGTCTCTCCACTCTTCTTCCAGACTCTAGGACCTTGATTTCCAAATGAAATGCAAAATTTACTTTAATCTAAAAAGAGGACTTTGTGCCACTGAACAATAGTCCAGTTCTTTCTCTTCTTAGCCCAGGTAAGATGCTTTTGATGTTCTCTCTGGTTCAGGAATGGTTTGATATTAAGAATTTGACAGTTATAGCCCCCGTCTGTGCATGGTGGCTCTTGATGCACTGACACCAGCCTCAGTCCACTCCTCGTGAAGCTCTCCCAAGTTCTTGAATTAACTTTTCTTGACAATCCTCCTGAGGCTGTGGTCATCCCTGTTGCTTGTGCACCTTTTCCAGCCAGCCTTTTCAGCAATGACCTTTTGTGGCTTATCTTCCTTGTGGAGGGTGTCAGTGATCGTTTTCTGGACAGCTGTCAAGTCAGCAGTCTTCCCCATGATTGTGGTTGTGTGTACTGAACTAGCCTGAGCGATACATGGTGTTTGCACTGTTTTACTCAAGCTTGAAATTAAGTATTCAAATATTTTGATGTTTTTAATTTTTTTTGCACTGTAGGCCATAATTATCAAAATTAAAATAAAAAATGCTTGAAGCATTTTAGTTTGTGTAATGAGTCTAGAATATATTAAATTTTCACTTTCATAAATAACTGATGGAAATACTGAACTTTTTCATGATATTCTAAGTTTTTGAGATGCACTAGTAATGAGGAGATGATCAGGATTTAATTCTACAACTCCCATTTCCAGAAAAGTTGGGATATTTTCCAAAATGCAATAAAAAGAAAACTCTGATTTGTTAATTCATGTGAAGCTTAATTTAAATAACAGAAGTACAAAGAAAAGATTATCCCTAGTTTTACTGGCCAACTTGAAGGAGAACAAAACCCAAAAAGTAAAACCCTTTTATACTGACAGATAATATCCATACAAGACATGTTTGAGTCTTCACTTGTTCATATTTGTACCTGTATACTGTGTAGAGGTTTTATTTTAAAAGAAAAAACAATGTCCCTACAGTGGTGCTTGAAAGTTTGTGAACCCTGTAGAATTTTCTATATTTCTGCATAAATATGACCTAACACATCAGATTTTCACACAAGTCCTAAAAGTAGATAAAAAGAACCCAGTTAAACAAATTGAGACAAAGCTATTATAGTTTTTTGGGCTTTTTTCACCTTTATTGGATAGGACAGTGTAGAGACAGGAAATGAGCAGGGGAGGGATCGGGAAATGACCTTGGGTCGGAATCGAACCTGGGTCCCCATATTTATGGTATGGCGCCTTATCTACCTGAGCCATGATGATTACCTGATAATGTTGCACTTTAGGACTAAAGAGTGAGTTTAAAGAGACTCTTAAGCTATGAACGGTGTCTCTGTACCTGGTTTTCCTGGTCACTCGTAAGAAGTCGTCTTCAGAGCACCTTTGCTGAGAGCTTCTGTTATGGTAGAATCTGCCTATTATAATCTGACATCATATGGTTTTTGTATATTGCAAGTAATATAAATATAGAAGAATGCCTGTAACATATATAATTGTGGTTCTATGAACATCAGAGGTGGAGGTGGGAATTACCGGTACCTGTATACTTTCTTGTGCACCTGTGCATACATAACCTTCTTTCTGGATCAGCACTGGTTCTGAAGAACAGGGAATTCTGGCCATTATGCAGTGTTAGTAGAACCACATTTACATGAGGCAGATTCTACCATAACAGAGGTCAGTTAAGTCCCATCTCCTTAAATTGCTGAATTGATTATTTTGATCATTCTATTAAGTTTTTCTAGTAGCATTTGGGGTCTTTGACATTCACAGTAAATTTTAGGACAGTAGTCCTGGTAACGAATTAATAAAAGCCTGACATGACAGACATGCTAAATGACAATAGAAACACATCAGTTTCTATCATCAAAATCTGACAGACAAACTAACGTCTACCATCATATTCTGACAGACACTCTAGATGACAATAGCAACAAAACTGTTTCTTACATTATTAATCTGACAAATTTAGTAATAATATTAAATACCTCATCACTAGAACCATATAATAAAATAAAATATTGAAATAAAAAGAGAAAATTTATTTTCAAAATTGAAATATCAACAATAATTGTCAGAACAGTGATGATAGACACGACTGTGTCACTTTCGCGGGGAAATAACACATTGAAATGGCCCGTCGGCTGAAAGGGTCGCAAGTGGCTCTGATTTATCTCAACTTCCGATAGTTTTCCTCCAGAAAAATTTAAATATGAATGCACAAATATATTCTCAATGTTTCTATCGTCAAAAATTTCTATCGTCAGGCTAGCTGACTGAAAATCTTACCTTGATTTATTTGATGAAATCTAGCTGTCAGAACTCCAAGTCTTGCCCGGAAGTAAATGTCTGCTGTCACAAAAATCATGCGCAGTAGAATTTCCTCTTTGCATCAGTCAACATGTGCGTGGTGAGGGCTTGAATTTTGCTATCGTCAGGTGTATTTGACTGACAGACTGACGATAGCATTTTTTTAAAAAATAACTGTGGGCTTCTCTCGTGAACGAAATAGTTTTTTCGCTGTTAATCTATTTCAACTCTATCTGTTGACACCCAAAAATTATAAAGCCTGCTTCCACACGATAACTACCAAAGATCCATAATGGCTGAGTCTATCGTCAGGTCATCTGACAGAAATTCACTGACGATAGCAACAGGGATAATGAAAGTGATTTTTAAAATAGGAGTTATGTCTGTCAGATATGTCAAAGAAATAGAACTTTATTCTTTAAAAATCTTTTATTGATATACTCAGTGTATTTTTAAATGACATGCTGTTTTAGAAGACCAAATACCATATTTTCAATCTTGAAAATATTACCTCACTGAAAAAAGGACAAGAAAAATTTCTTATTTCGTGGGCAAATGGTTAACGGATCCAGTTACGGTAGAATCTGCCAATAGTAATTTCTGTCTGAGTAACTTCATATTTATATGCATTTTTCCTCACATTTTGCCTGTTTTATTGTTTAGGTTGCATAGTCACCATTTCTTTCCTAATGTAACTAACATACAGTGGTGCTTGAAAGTTTGTGAACCCTTTAGAATTTTCTGTATTTCTGCATAAATATGACCTAAAACATCATCAGACTTTCACACCAGTCCTAAAAGTTGATGAAGAGAACCCAGTTAAACAAATGAGACAAAAATATTCTACTTGGTCATTTATTTATTGAGGAAAATGAGCCAATATTACATATCTGTGAGTGGCAAAAGTATGTGAACCTTTGCTTTCAGTATCTGGTGTGACCCCCTTGTGCAGCAATAACTGCAACTAAACGTTTCCGGTAACTGTTGATCAGTCCCGCACACCGGCTTGGAGGAATTTTAGCCCATTCTTCCATACAGAACTGCTTCAGCTCTTGGACGTTGGTGGGTTTCCTCACATGAACTGCTCGCTTCAGGTCCTTCCACAACATTTTGATTGAATTAAGGTCAGGACTTTGACTTGGCTATTCCAAAACATTAACTTTATTCTTCTTTAACCATTCTTTGGTAGAACGACTTGTGTGCTTAGGGTCGTTGTCTTGCTGCATGACCCACCTTCTCTTGAGATTCAGTTCATGGACAGATGTCCTGACATTTTCTTTTAGAATTCGCTGTTATAATTCAGAATTCATTGTTCCATCAATGATGGCAAGCTGTCTTGGCCCAGATGCAGCAAAACAGGCCCAAACCATGATACTACCACCAACATGTTTCACAGATGAGATAAGGTTCTTATGCTGGAATGCAGTGTTTTCCTTTCTCCAAACATAACGCTTCTCATTTAAACCAAAAAGTTCTATTTCTCCATCCAGCATCCAGTCACTAAAAGAGGTCATTGTTGAAGAATGGAAAAAGATTGATGTTGCAAAATGTCACCAACTCGTTCATTCCATGCCTAGAAGACTTGATGCTGTCATTAAAAATCATGGAGGCCATACAAAGTACTAGATGTAGTAGTTTTTTGTTGTGGGGTATACTCATTTTTGCACCACCCTAATTTGAGTAAAACTGAAAAATGTGTAATCTAAGTTTATATTATTAGCCTTACTTTCACGTTATAAGTTAAACAGATGTTATATTAAACTTTGTCTTTTCAACATTTTGGAAATTGTTTGTGTTCATTGAGATATTGTTTAAAATGTTACTTTTCAAAGGGGGTGTACTCATTTACGCTGAGCACTGTAATATACATGAGGTTTTATTGAAAATTAGAGTCAAAACCTGCAAAGTTGAAATCAAAAGATCACATGTATTAGTGAACACGTTCAATGGCAAAATCCAAAATCAGAGTGAGTAAACAGGCTCAGTTCAAAAACACAAAGATACACATCAAGATAAGTATAAAGACAGGCAAGGGTCAGACAGAGATGAAAGTCAGGACAAGGGTAGAAGTCAGTAAACACAGGTGACGGACAAAACATAAGGCTTTGCATTGAGGTAATCCATGTGCATTTTAAATAGGTCAAACAGGAAATAAGAGACATCAAAGAAGTGGCAGTCTGGTGGAATAGAGCCCAGGTTGGATGTTTAATGTGGACTTAGCTTTCTGGATGGTATTCTCAAGTGGAGGTTCTAGTCGATAACCAGACCAGCTGGCTTAGTTACAGAGGTGGGTGAGGGCACCGATGGCAGTCTACAAGCTTCTTCCTTTGTTGGATAACTTTTTGTAAACAGAGGTGTGTGAACTCCCAGGTGCGTTCACTATATCTCATCCAGTTGTCCACATGAGGCACAACTGAAGGTTTGCCAGACCAGAAGAATAGTGGAAGTTGGTACCCCAAAACACACTAAAAAGAGGTCAGTCTGGTTGAGGAGTGAACTTGGGAATTTTAGGCGTATTCGGCCCATGGAAGGTATGTAAATTTAAGAAAGGTCCTGCCAGTGGTTGTGGCAGTATGTGTACCAATTTTCTGGTTTAGTATTTCCATCTGGCCATTGGTTTGGGGATCATAATTGAAGAAGAGACCAACATTAACATAGTCTTTTGCAGAACCCCTTCTACGATTGGGACATGAGTTGGATCTCTCTGTCAGAAACAATGTCCTCTGGTAGGCCTTGAAAACAATTTCTAATGTTTCTAGGTCATTGGGTAGTTTGACTAGGGAGACCGATCTGCACACCTTTGAAAATGGTCTTTTATGTTGGAAATAGTGGTATGTCCTTGGGAACTGAGGAAATTGATTATGAAATCTAGGGCAATGTCTGATCAGGGTCTTTGGGATACAGTGAAAAGGTGCAAAATACCCGTGGGTAACTGATGAGGGGTATGGGTCTGGCACAGACTGAGCATGCTTTGACATGCCTCTCTTAGGTACACCAAAAGGTCCGGAAGACCACAAAAAACAACTGGTGAATGGTGAATGATGGAATAATTCTTTCCCTGGTAAAGAAAACCCCTTAAAAACAGTTGGCCAGATCAAGAACACATTCTAGGAAATAAGCATATTTGTTTAAAAATCAACAATCAAGAAAAGTCTTGGTAAGCCTCAAAACCAGAAAGATTAGAGTTTGCCCAAAACATCTACAAAACCTGCACAGTTCTGGAACAACATCCTATGGACAGGTGAGACCAGGCCCGTTTCAAGCTATTTGGGGGCCCTAGGCAAAGGGGGATCTGGGGCCCATAATTATCCCCCCCTTGACGAAAGGCCTTATGGCCGCCTACCCACTGAGGACTTAATAAATAAACATCACACATATTGTAATCATTCTTACGATTTTTACTTAATAAATGAACTCTTTACATTATTATAAATAATTATCAAACCCAATTAAACACAAGAATAGACAAAATATACACACACACACACACACACACACACACACACAGACATATATATATATATATATATATATATATATAAAAATCAAATATGAAAATAAGACAAAGTAGTAAAATGTGCAAATAACACAACACTAAATATTTACAGTATATACACAAGTAGAAATAACTTCAAATGGTGATTAAATGATTACAAACATGAATAAGAATCTTAATAAGAACCAGCACACACAGAAAAGTGCAAAAGGTATAGAAAAACACATAAAAATTTAAGAATACACAACTAGAGTCATGGGCAAAATGTCTAAAACTGCTGCTTGCGGGCTTTGGCTTCAGCAAAGGCAGCCACAATACCCTCCATGTCCAAAGACCTGCGGGCATGCCCGGATCACCGCACAGGCTTCATATGGCTTCAGCCTAGGGGCCCCCACGCCCCCCGCCTCGCAGGGGGGCCCCCAATTGGTCAAAAGAAAAAAAAATTCATATTCATTGGCTCAAAATGAATATTTAAATTAACGGACGCTGATTGGGTGAGGCAAATCCGCCTTCCATATATAAACGTTAGACGTCATGCACGACGTCACTCCACAGTTGAACAGTGAACATGTGTGACAGAAAATACGAGCGCGGTGCTCAAAAGCGCAAGGCGCAACAGCAAAAAGCCCAACGTGACAAAGCTCTATTGAGCAATATACAGTGGGGCAAAAAAGTATTTAGTCAGCCACCAATTGTGCAAGTTCTCCCATTTAAAAAGATGAGTGAGGCCTGTAATTTTCATCATAGGTACACTTCAATTATGAGAGACAGAATGGGGGGAAAGAATCCAGGTAATCACATTGTAGGATTTTTAATGAATTAATTGGTAAATTCCTCGGTAAAATAAGTATTTGGCCACCTACAAACAAGCAAGATTTCTGGCTCTCACAGACCTGTAACTTCTTCTTTAAGAGGCTCCTCTGTCCTCCACTCGTTACCTGTATTAATGGCACCTGTTTGAACTCGTTATCAGTATAAAAGACACCTGTCCACAACCTCAAACAGTCACACTCCAAACTCCACTATGGCCAAGACCAAAGAGCTGTCAGAGGACACCAGAAACAAAATTGTAGACCTGCACCAGGCTGGGAAGACTGAATCTGCAATAGGTAGGCAGCTTGGTGTGAAGAAATCAACTGTGGGAGCAATTATTAGAAAATGGAAGACATACAAGACCACTGATAATCTCCCTCGATCTGGGGCTCCACGCAAGATCTCACCCCATGGGGTCAAAATGATCACAAGAACGGTGAGCAAAAATCCCAGAACCACACGGGGGGACCTAGTGAATGACCTGCAGAGAGCTTGGACCAAAGTAACAAAGGCTACCATCAGTAACACACTACGCCACCAGGGACTCAAATCCTGCAGTGCCAGACGTGTCCCCCTGCTTAAGCCAGTACATGTCCAGGCCCATGTGAAGTTTGCTAGAGAGCATTTGGATGATCCAGAAGAGGATTGGGAGAATGTCATATGGTCAGATGATACCAAAATAGAACTTTTTGGTAAAAACTCAATTTGTCGTGTTTGGAGGAGAAAGAATGCTGAGTTGCATCCAAAGAACACCATACCTACTGTGAAGCATGGGGGTGGAAACATCATGCTTTGGGGCTGTTTTTCTGCAAAGGGACCAGGACAACTGATCCATGTAAAGGAAAGAATGAATGGGGCCATGTATCGTGAGATTTTGAGTGAAAACCTCCTTCCATCAGCAAGGGCATTGAAGATGAAACGTGGCTGGGTCTTTCAGCATGACAGTGAGCCCAAACACACCGCCCGGGCAACGAAGGAGTGGCTTCGTAAGAAGCATTTCAAGGTCCTGGAGTGCCCTAGCCAGTCTCCAGATCTCAACCCCATAGAAAATCTTTGGAGGGAGTTGAAAGTCCGTGTTGCCCAGCGACAGCCCCAAAACATCACTGCTCTAGAGGAGATCTGCATGGAGGAATGGGCCAAAGTACCAGCAACAGTGTGTGAAAACCTTGTGAAGACTTACAGAAAACGTTTGACCTCTGTCATTGCCAACAAAGGGTATATAACAAAGTATTGAGATGAACTTTTGTTATTGACCAAATACTTATTTTCCACCATAATTTGCAAATAAATTATTTAAAAATCAGACAATGTGATTTTCTGGATTTTTTTTCTCATTCTGTCTCTCATAGTTGAGGTATACCTATGATGAAAATTACAGGCCTCTCTCATCTTTTTAAGTGGGAGAACTTGCACAATTGGTGACTGACTAAATACTTTTTTGCCCCACTGTACCAAAACTAACACGGTTTTTTAAACCTAATGAAACCCAACTGGCAAGTGCAAGTCATCATGACACTAGCGTAGCAAACGTTATTTTAGCTGCAGCTGCAGCCAGTAGTACTACTAGCTCTGGTGAGGGTGAAGGACCATCCCTTTCAGACCCCGTCCCAGTTGTGGATGAATGTGCCACTGCCACTAGTTTCACAAACGCGCACACACACACACACACACTCACTCCGATGACATTGACATGCATGTTTTTGCTGGCCCAGCTGTACAAAGTTTAATAATGAAAAAAACAAAAAACAAAAAAAAACCTTTAAAATGTAGAAAATAGACAGTTCTTTACAGGTAGATGGGATAAGATGGTGGTGGCCGGGGGGGCCTACAGCAACTTGTAGCCTAGGGGCCCCTGGCCATGTTAATCCGGCCCTGCCTGCGGACATCACATTCAATTGACATCAGTGCCACTTTTTTACATAAATAGGTTATTTATGTAAAAAAGAGCTTTCTTGTGAGCCATCCCCTGTCCTACTCCATTCATGCTCACGACACACTAGCTACTTCTGATGAAAGCCATGCAGCTCGCTGAAACTAACTCTGACTATGACATTTTGATAAACACAATAAGTTAATCTGGGAGAAGTTGACAGTCTTTCACCTATTTGTGTGGCACATATTAGAATTTTTAGCCAGTCCTTGCAAGTTTGTAAGCCTGTTGTGCATGACAACGTTTACACCACTGTTATAAACACTGTCTACAAGATAACTACCAGCTAGCTACCAAATTTGCTTGTCGACCCGCTTGGTATTAATGAGTGTGTACATTCTCACTTACCAGTGTCTTGTTTTTTTCTGTCTTCCTCTTCCCTTTTCTTCTTTCTCTTCTGGCTCCCTGAGGGGTAATTTCGCTTCATATTTGATTTTGTTTTGTTTTTTTGCCGCGGAGCTCCGCAACCACTTGACTGGACGGAGATGGGCATTGAGGGGTTGACAACAGACTGTCATTGCACTTTTCGGCCAAAGCATATAGGGAGGCGCTGTTGTGCATTAGGGGGCCCCCCTTGGAACTAGGGTATTTCAACAAGTGTCATTAGGCGCTGCGCTGCTCAAAAAGTTGTCATTGCTATTGAATACATGACCAGTCGTTCCGCAGCGGGGGCCCTTCGAGGGCTGGGGCCCTAGGCAATTGCCAAGTCTGCCTACCTTGTTGCAACGGGTCTGGGTGAGACTAAGATCAACTTGTACCAGAATGATGGGAAGAGAAGATTATGGAGAAGAGAAGGAACTGCTCATTGTCTGAAGCATACCACCTCATCTTATGCCATATGGCTGCCAATGGAAACTGGTTCCCTTGTACTACTGGGTATGTGATTGCTGACAGCAGTGGCAAAATAAATTCTGAAGTGTATAGGGCAACATTATCTGGTCTAATTCAGTCAAATGCTTCAAAAGTCTGTGAATGGAGCTTCACAATGCAGATGAGAAATTACTTGAAGCATACTTCGAAAATACCCCAAGACATTTTTAAGGCGATAAAGTGGAATGTTCTGCCATGGCCAAGTCAATCACTTGACCTAAATTCAGTTGAGCATGCATTTCACTTGCTGAAGGCAAAAAAAAGGAAAATTCAGAAGGTTCTCATTCTGCATATGTAGGACATGATTTCATAATATTTTAACAAATGTAAGATTACAAAAAGAACTGAGATGCTAAACATTGGCTGATGTTTAAAAGATCAGGACCAACGTTTTATGATCTCCTGCTGCTGCTTTAACTCAAACCACTGCAAAAAGGAATTTAATTTCTACCATTTTTACATTTTCTGGTTTTCGGGTCATTCTAATGAGAATAGTTTTAACAGAATTGCAGTTACTTATAATGAGCAATCCTATACCTAAACTAGACTTTGGTCATACTTGGATAATCATGTACAATGCCTCTGTGCCCTGCTGACAATTATAGCTAGTTATTTTTTCCTCATTTCTTATTAAAAACCAGGCCATTTTTAATAACAATTATATTTTTAATAAAAAAATTAAGTTAAAAAGTTTACCCCACCCCAAAGTGTATTATATTGAAAATAAATACAAATAAATCTTGAATATATATTATTTGAACATTGGTGGATCAGTTATGCTTTGGGGCTTTTTGTGGCTGGTTGTTCAGGGCCTTGTGTGAAGCTTGATGACATTATGAATTTCTCTAGTATATCAGCAAAATCTGGAAACCACTTCGAAGAGTTTCAGACTTGGCCAAACATGCTTCCAAATCAACATAGGAATAAAACAAACAAACAAAACCCAAACAATCAGTCTTTGCAATGACCACCTCAGTCTCCATAAAACCTGTAGTCTGAATTAAAGAGGACAGTCAAATGCACAAACCTAAGAATGGAGGAGTTTCAAAGGTTGTGCACAGCATTGTGGATTGGGATCCCTCTATTAGTGTCTCCAACCTTGTTAGACATTAGAAGAATAGTTTCAGTGCTCTTATTTTAATTTTAAGGTTGCTGATCATTTTGAAACCTGTGTTTCAAAAATTGCACTACAACATTTTATCGATTCAGTGCTATTCTTTTCATATATGTCCATATTTTTTGCTCATTTTATTAGTAATTCTGGAGGGCACTGTATGCCTTTTCAATTTTGGGTTACTAGCCCCCTTTTGCTATCACAAATATATTGCTCTTCTGAAGTAAATCCAAACTGGGTCACCTACATTGTGACTAAACATTGTTAAACTGGAGAAAGTCTTGATATGTCCAGCCACCACATGCTGGCACCCAAGTTCATTTAACATTTAACATGCACTTGCACCTCTAGCTTGTTAGCTGAATGTGTCAGGTCAGCTGCCATTGCACATGCATGTCCTGTTATAGGAGTCAGAACGATTGAGCCCTGCTGTGTTACTTTCATAGCATTCTGTACCCATGCCACAATTACTGCCTCCTGTTTTAGCTCTAAACCAATGAGTACAGTCTTCCTAACATTAATTATCTTAGATGAGGAAAAGACAAAATCAATCACCACCAAAGGTACTGAGCATTCATTATCTAAATGACATATTTGAGATCATCTTTGGACCTGTCCACTTTTTTTTGGCTTCACTTGATATTGGCACAAAATATGGCTTAGAAAAGTGTTTAGTATCAATCAGCAACATCTTCCTGTGTGTAAAACAGTTACTAAATTGCCTTGTAAAATAAATTCAGTTGTATTCTATTGAGCCTTTTTGCTCCTTCCTCTTGTGGTGGAGGAAATGTGTTCACCAGAGGATGAAATGGCAAGAGTATATAACAGATGCATCGGTAACTAAATCCATCCATCCATTATCCGTAACCGCTTATCCTGTGCAGGGTCACGGGCAAGCTGGAGCCTATCCCAGCTGACTATGGGCGAGAAGTGGGGTACACCCTGGACAAGCCGCCAGATCAAGCTTAAATTAAATGCATTTTGTAATTGATTGCTTCTCAGTGTGTTTACTGACAGTAAGTTATCTGTAAGGGGATGGGTAGGCAGCAAGCTGTTTTGATTAGAGCAAAGAAATGGTACCTTTTACATCTGATTTGTTTTAGAAGAAAATAAAAAGCATATAGGGGCCCATACCATAACTTTGTTACAACTTTTTTTCATAGAAATTGTTTATAGTTTCTCAATGGGACATCTTTGTTTTCCTAGAAGGGAAATAAAAATAGCGTTCTGGGTTCATAGTGTGTGCAAGCCTATACCATTATGCAGCATACACCACTTCTCATGGATGGACAGATTGAATATCCAATGTGGAATTATATTTTCAGAAATAACAATCATTCTCTTTACCCATCTGAACTCTGTTTCACATGTGTCTGGGCAGTACAGTATCTCACTATCTCTTCGCAGCTTAACTGCATTGACCCACAATCTGTGAAATGTATGTACTGTATATATCATTAAATATATACACCAATTCAAACATTTTATGCTTGTTTTTGTTGCTACAAGGACAATGAATGTAGATTTAAAATGCATTAACAGTGTCTCTTTTTGGTTTCTTTGCAGATATTCCGGAGAGCTGATAAGGATGGTGAGTGTATATTTAGTCATGCCAGATGTTTTTGAATTAGTTTAATTGTCATGGCCATGGAGGTTCTGATTATTCAGATAGATGAGTTACATTTATCCTGTACTTTACAAATAGACATAAGGAAAGGAGGAGGATGAACAATGCTGCTGAAGTGATTGAATAAAGATGAGATACCTAAAAATTGGCAGATTCCAGCACATCTTCAATGTCCATTTCTTTAGGCCAACTTATGCTGGGAAGGTTTCCAGTGCATTTTCTAATAGCCCAGCTAATTATAAGGGAGTATTTGAAGAACATACAAGGCCATACGTGAGTGGTGGTAAATTTGAGATGGAATTTTGGTGCTTTTATGGACATGCAAATTTCAATGCTATTGCACAATATTTCACTCCAGAGAGAAATGTAACATATCCTGACACCTGTAATTGAAGCTACAGTTTACAGGTTTACATCCATTTAGGCTAAAGATATTCAGTCTCTGTTTTTCACAACTGCATATTTCACATGCCATTTGTTTTGCCAAGTCAAATAGTGCATCTACACATCAGAGGTAATTTTAAAACAATTGCAAAGAGACAGATTTTTTCAGCTTTAATCCACTATATCAGAAATTCTGGTGGTCAAAAGTTTAAATACGCTAAGTTGACGGTCTTTTTAAATAGTCTGAAAGATTCCAGTTAATTGGGAGTGCTCCTTTGACTGTATTTAAGGGCCTAACTTCAGAGACAGTTTTTTTTCCTATGGTTCAATGCACACTATCCCAATTAGAAAAAATGCCAGTTGTCAAATACTTACCAATCTGCTTTAAAACACTGACTTCCAATAAAAGTGTTTTGCATGCGGCGGCATGGTGGTGTAGTGGTTAGCGCTGTCGCCTCACAGCAAGAAGGTCCTGGGTTCGAGCCCCGGGGCCGGCGAGGGCCTTTCTGTGTGGAGTTTGCATGTTCTCCCCGTGTCCGCGTGGGTTTCCTCTGGGTGCTCCGGTTTCCCCCACAGTCCAAAGACATGCAGGTTAGGTTAACTGGTGACTGTAAATTGACCGTAGGTGTGAATGTGAGTGTGAATGGTTGTCTGTGTCTATGTGTCAGCCCTGTGATGACCTGGCGACTTGTCCAGGGTGTACCCTGCCTTTCGCCCGTAGTCAGCTGGGATAGGCTCCAGCTTGCCTGCGACCCTGTAGAAGGATAAAGCGGCTAGAGATAATGTGATGTGTGTGTGTGTTTTGCATGCTCTTTTAATGTACAGCCTTCAGCAGAGCTTACACCACTTTTGCTTTGCCTCTACCACCATCGGTTATTTCTCAGGTGGCCTGTGAATCTTGCCAAGAGCTAATATTGTAGTTTCATTTCAGGATTTCACTTGATATAGATGCTTTTCATAAACTACATGCACATGTTGTGTTTAAAATAATTGTGTAAATGGTAAGTTCTGTTGCAACAATTGATTATTTTATCAGCATTTTAGTTAAGAGAAGCAGATGCGTCCCAGGCTAGCACGATAAAAAAAGGTTAGTAGTTAAGAATTATTTCCATTTTTAATGAATCTTTGCAGAAGGGGAGGCAAGGTGAATTTGGATGAAGACTTATATTTAAGAGAAATAATATTTTTCATAACTAACCTTATGCTAAACATCTCTAATGTAAAAGTTTGTTCTTCACTGAATATTGTTTCTCAGGGAGGCGCACCAAACCGGTGTATTAGATTTGACTGTCCTGTACATAACAGCAAATTTTCCTTCTTTAGATTTGCAATAACACCAGTTGTAATTTGACCAAAAGTTCTGAATTCCATCACAAGATGTATCCATGTCTGTTTCTCTGATACCTAGTAACTAGGTTCTATATTCTTCATCATTTTGTGGCCAAAAACCTAACTTGTCCATCCTGTACATAACATTTCTGTGGGATGTGCAATAAATTCACCATAGCAGACAATAGGATGATATAATTGTGCATCATATTAGAGCTTAGTAGGCTTATGAATATAAAATGAAGAAACTCAGACTCCTCCTGATTTTGTCTGTGTAATAGGCAGGAATAATTATAGCGTTATGTACAGATAAGTAACAGTTTACATAGCTGTAAATCATGCTCGCATAACGTATGCTCTACTTAGAGTTTCAGGAAAGCCCTATTTCTATAACAAAATAATTTGTATTAATGCTGTCTAGGTTAAATTCTGAATGATAGATCATGCAGATCAAGGAAACAATGGCAGAAGAAAGTTACTAAGTATTACCGTGTTGGGTGGGACCGTAGAGGCTAGTTAGTGATTTTCTTGAGTAGAGTTTGTCCTGCATGGCTGAGTAATTTTGGTGGTGTTGTGCCTCCTGGGACCAGAATATTATTCTGGAATGAATTCTGTGTGACTCTGGGCAGTGGCCACCAGTGAGTTAAGCACACAACATACAAATACAATATAATTACGAGTATTAGCAACCTAGTTGATTTAAAATTGTACATTCACAAGGGCAAATACAGCCCCAATTACATACCGTATAACGGCGCCCAAATTACGAGCTTGTCAAAAGGCCCAAAATAGAACATACGAAAATCGCCCAAATTAGAAGAAAAAATCCTGTTTCATAAGGGTGGAGAACCCAAAATATTTTTAAATTATTGTTAAATGTCATTTTTTGGCATATATATTTCAATTTGTTGTTCAGTCGCTTCATAACATGAAGTGAACATGAAATGCGTCTAGCGATTACCGTAAACCGTGTCTGAGTCTCTGACGTCTGAATGTCGTAAAATATACTTCCTTTGTTTATGTTGTGAAATTCTCAACGATTCATGATAACACGTGGCTGTCGGTTTGTGATACTGTTGATAGTATAGATTGACAAGTGGTCGTTATGCCAGGTCGTGGTAGACCTAAGACAACTGGTAAATCACATTATAAGAACAGCAGTTCATATATTCATGGAAAACGCACAATTGATGGCATTATTAAGTCTACAGGCGGGGGAATGGGGAGGTTTATCACACGACAGAACAGTCAGAAGACATCAGATGATATTGTTGACAAGGTCGAGGTCATTGACTTGTCATCTGCAACAGCTGCCTTACAGGTGCCAGGTACGCTATGGATTTTTATTACATATTTTATGTGAGACTTTTATGTAATCTGCTTTGTACCAGCTTATTTTTAAACTTAAGTGAAAATTATTTTTATCCCATTTATGCCCAAATTAATTTATACCAAATTATATTGGAAGTTGAATTGAAATAGATGTGCGCCCAAATAGATGCTGTGATCATAATTAGGCTTACAAAATATAGCATAAGCTATTATATCTAGTACTTGATTTTTTTACTTTTCATGTTTAAAAACATGGCTTAACTCATACATTTAATTATAATAATAATTATTCTTTATTGTTCTTTAAGGGCTGCACTAAAAATGATATGTCAAACATTTTCGGCACGCTACACGCAAAAATACTAAAAAAAAAATTTTGGGCTCGCTACGCTCGCCATGGTGCCCAAATTAAAAACCTGTCTTTGCCCCTGATTCATTATAGTCATAGTCCAAAATTAATCTACAATGAAATGACAGGGATACGTAAATAGCCACATGTATGGGCATATCTTTGAGGACTTTCATAATTTCAAGGACTGCTATGTTGAATCTCAATGCTTTGAACTTGCTATATTTTAATATTTTAATGGCATTTATTTCATGGCCATACTATTCAAGCTGCAACTTGGTCACGCAACATTTATTATGTCAGATTGGCGTACTTTTCATACAAGCATCTCGATGGAGATACGTGGACCTAGTTTACTTGCATGCCATCTGGGGGATTAGTTTTCTGATGTGCAGTATAGAGAATAGAATGCTATGCTCTCAACCCCAGCTAAGCATCTGCATGACCCAGCATTTATTAAAATATACAGTGTTACTTATTTAGTACATTTTTGGGTTTTATATTAAGAGGAAACCTGATTTAATTTCATTTCAAGAAATGTTACGTACAGGCAGGGTATCATTTTACTGCAGCTGTAAATGAAGTTTGTGTATTCTTAACAAGTTTAATCTCATTATGCAGGCTCAAAAAGTGTTAAATGTACTTGGATTAATACAAAATATAGAACTCCGTCAATGTTTCTGATCTAAAAATTAAAAAAATACTGAAAATATGATGATTTTTTTCCTCGTCTTTTGACATTTCCTCAATTATTAATCATTTGACAATCACTCACTTCTTTGCCAATCTCTGATGATAAGTTCACAGGTTTCTGATTAAAACAAATTCATTTGAGCAGACTATGGTTTGTTTTATTGGCCTGAGCACAGCAGAAATTGAATTTGGGGCTTTTTAATCATGGCAGAGCATGACTAAAAGGAAATGACTGCTACCAAAAATGCAGGCTGTTGTAAGCTCTGAAAGTATGCATTCTATAAACTTTGATATCAGGGCTACAATATACAAAAGGCATTATATATGTCTAAAGTATGGCTGGGCAATATGGGAAAAAGTCATATCACGATATTTTTTTATATCAGTCGATATCGATATATATCACAATATAAAACAAATAACTGTTTTGTGAATTTTAAATGTTCCCTGTTACACTTAATTGAGATTTGAAGATATCAGAAAGTTAATTTTTAATTAAATATTTATTTTCTGTCAAAGTTGAACATGACGTAACACTATACAACTGTTTCAGATAAATACAGAACAGGTATTTTAAATTAAAATCCTGTATCTGATCGGTCAACTCCAAATTAAAAAAAAATTCTAAAACTTAAATCTTAAAGCTTTCAAGTTTAACAGGAGAACATAAACAAAACAGACAATATTTTGTCAATGTCAAATGTCTCGGCTCTCTCTCTACACGCATTATACATCTGTGGGAGTGCGGTCTGGGAGAAATGTTTACGCCTAGGCAGTTTGTAACGAGGGTCCATAACTTTTAGCATCCACTTGAACCCCTTATTTTCCACTGTGCTTATTGGTAGCATGTCTTTTGCAATACAATAAGCTACTGCATTTGTAATATCACGGTATCTCTTAGATTTTTTGTCATACGGCATGGCGCTGGATAAAGTAGACTCTATGGTCTTCTGTTGCTGCTGCACAGGCGTTGCTATTGGGGGAAGATTAGCACTTGTTCCGGGCTGTGTTTGTAAAAGTTTGCATTCTCCATGCTCAAACAGGTGGCGCTGCTTCAGGTGACGAAAAAGATTAGTGGTATTCCCTGTCTTTGTCGGAACATGTGCTTGACATAATACTCTGTTTCGTGTCATACTCTGTTTCGCGTCGGACTTCAAAAAACCAAAATACCTCCACACCACCGAACTTTTCGGGCCCTTCTTATCAACAGTGTCATCAACAATGTCATCCCTTATGCCTTGGGCTGTGTCTTCCGTCGTTTCTTCCGAGGGAGCACTCATTTTCTTTTTTATATGGCTGCAGCAGCACAAACAAACACGCCATGACTGGCTGCTGGCATGGCTCTATTCCAGCCACGTGATTGGTTCAGTGCGGTGCAACTCTCATTGTCATTGACTATTCGTATTGTCTGTCAAAAGATGGACGAATGTATTCTATCAAAAAGTATATCGACCATGTTTCATGTCTCTCTTGAGGAAAAGTTATTCCTCGATAGCTATCGTTATCGTTTTATCACCCAGCCCTAGTCTAAAGGCAATATGGTTTTCATTTTTGGCATACTATGACACAACACTGGGATAGTTAGCATGCATTGAGCCCGATGTGGCAAGGAACTTGGCCAAGACCTCAGACAAAACAGTGTAGCCCTCCACAAGCCTGGTTGTTCCGAAGTGCAGTTTCATAAAGGTACAACAAGCATCTGTACAAACAATTGTATGCAAATATAAAAATCATGGGACCACACAGACACTACCTTGTTCAGTGAAGAGGCATAAATGTCCAGGGATGAATAAACTTTTGCCCAGGGATGGACAAACTTTTGTCTGAACCCCATGATTACAACAACTGATGAAGGAGTTGAAGGCATCATGTAGCAAAGTATGTCCATCCACTATTGCACTTCCTTATCACACAAGGAAGAAGCCGCTAACCCAACACGTGCAAAAGCCAAATTGATATTTGGAGGTGATCACAAAATGAAGACCCAGCCTTTTGGAGGAGTGTTCTCTGGTTGGTGGAAGCAAAAATTAAAAAGTTTTGCAGTAATGAAAAGTGCATTGCATCGTGGAATGAAAAGTGCATTGCATTGTGGAAAAATAGTGAATCTGATAAACACCATGCTTGTGAATCATCGGGGTAGAAGCATCATGTCAGAGGGTTCTGCTGGAAAAGGGACTGGTGCACTTCAAAAATTTGATGGAATCGTGAGGAAGGAAGATTTTCTATTTAGTATTGAATCAGCACCTCAAGACATTAGCCAATTAAAACTTTGTTGCACCTGGATCTTATAGCAGGACAATGATCTTAAGCATATCTCTAAAGTTGGAGCAAAATGGCTTATAGACTATGCTGACGTTACCAGGCTGAAATGACTCAAATCCGATTTTTTTCCGAAATGTGACATGGACACAGGAATATGATCTTTTCAAATCAGATTTGGATCACTTTCAAATGTGGTCCTAGATCAGATACTGTTTATATCCAATTTGTGGCCATGCAAAATGAATGAGAACGGTCAGACTGGAATTCATGTGGCTTTTTGCCAATATGCATATGCATGCTCTGAGCGCTGTTGTCATCAGCCAGCATCAGCAGTGCGGCAAAATAACAATGGAGGAGAGCCACAGTTGTGACAAGTCAGTGTGTGTATATGTGTGTGTATGAGAGAGAGAGATCGTGTCTTGCAAAAGTATTCATCCCCCTTGTCCCCCTTGGTTTTTGTCCTGTTTTGTCGCATTACAAGCTGGATCTAAAATTGATTTTTGGGGGGTTAGCACCATTTGATTTACACAACATGCCTACCACTTTAAAGGTGCAATTGTTTTTAATTGTGGCGCAAACAATAATTAAGATAAAACAAACAAACAGAAATTTGGCGTGTGCACAGGTATTCACCCCCCTTTCATATGAAGTGCCTAAATAAGGCCTGGTCCAACCAATTAACTTCATAAGTCACATAATTATTTGATTTAAGATCCACCTGTGTGCAAAGTGTCTCATGAGCTGTCACACGATGTCTATATAAATCAACCTGTTTTGGAAGGACCCTGACTCTGGAACCTTACTAAGCAAGCAACATGAAAAGCAAGGAGTACTCTGAACAGGTCAGAGACAAAGTTGTGGAGAAGTATAGATCAGGGTTGGGTGATAAAAAAATATCCCAAACTTTGAATATCCCATGGATCACCAATCCATTATAGCAAAATGGAAAGAATATGTCACCACTACAAACCTGACAAGAGAAGGCCACCCATCAAAACTCACAGACTGGGCAAGGAGGATATTAATCAGAGATGCAACAAAGACGCCAAAGATAACACTGAAAGAGCTGCAAAGATCCACAGCAGAGAGCAGGTGTTTATGAAATAGTGGCCAGAAAAAAGCCATTGCTTCAAGAAAAAAAAAAGAAAACACATTTGGAGTTTGCCCAACAGCATGTGGCAGGCTCCCCAAACACATGGAAGAACACATGACATTCTGGTCAGATGAGACTAAAATTTAACTTTTTGGCCATCATGGAAAATGTCATTGTGGCAGCGGGGGCGTGGTCAAGCGCCGGTCTGTGACAGGAGGGCGGAGTCAGGGAAGGTAAGTGGCAGAATCACTACACCTGACGGCAATTAACCTGTGTTTGTGTGTGTCTTCCCAGTGACCGCGCCCTATTTAAGGAGGGAGAGTGAGAGCAGAGGGGCTCATCCCTGAACAAGACACCTGTCGTGTGTGTGTGTGTCTGTTGGAGTTAATTGTTAAACTGAAAAGTGTAGCAATAAACGCTATTTTGAACCTGATCTCTGTCCTGCCGTCCTCTGTGCTCCACCCACCAGTACTGAACTGCTACAGTCATGTGTGGCGCAAACCTAACACTTCCCATCATCCTGAGAACACCATTCCTACAGTGAAGCATGGTGGTGGCAACATCATGCTGTGGAGATGTTTTTCCTATGCAGGGACAGGAAAGCTGGTCAGGATTGAAGGAAAGATGGATGGCACTAAATACAGGGCAATTCTGGAGGAAACTCTGTTTGAATCGGCCAGAGGTTTGAGACTGGGACAAAGGTTCACATTCCAGCAGGACAATGACCCTAAATATACTGCTAAAGCTACACTGGAGTGGTTTAAAGGGAAACATTTAAATGTCTTGGAATGGCCACATCAAAGCCCAGATCTCAATCCAATTGAGAATCTGTGGCATAACATGAAGATTGCTGTACACCAACACAACCCATCTAACTTGAAGGAGTTGAAGCAGTTTTGCCTTGAGGAATGGGGAAAAATCCCAGTGGCTAGATGTGCTAAGCTAATAGAGACATATCCCAAAAGACTTACAGCTGTAATTGCAGCAAAAGGTGACTCTACAAAGTATTGAGTTTGGGGGTGAATACCTGCGCACACTCCAGATTTCTTTTTTTTTAATCTTCATTACTGTTTGTGACACAATAAAAAAAACCCTGCACCTTTAAAGTTGTAGGCATGTTGTGTAAATCAAATGGTGCTAATGCCCCCCCCCCCCCCCCCCCAAAAAAAAAATCCATTTTAATTTCAGCTTGTAATGTGACAAAACAGGACAAACACCAAGTGGGATGAATACTTTTGCAAGACACTGTAGATAGATCGTTATAAGTGCCCAGAAGAACTGTGGCTAGTTCTGCAAGATGCTTGGTAAAACCTCTAGCTCATTTCCTTATAAAACTGTGCTAATTGTACCTAATGGCCCTTTTCCACTACCCTTTTTCAGCTCACTTCAGCTCGCTTCAGCTCACTTCAGCCCGACACGGCTCGCGTTTCGACTACCAAAAACCAGCACGACTCAGCTCGCTTCAGCCCTGCTTAGCCCCTAAAACTCGCACCGTTTTGGAGTGGGGCTGAAGCGAGCCAAACCGAGCTGAGTGAGGCTGGGGGCGTGAGGAGACACTCCCCTGTGCACTGATTGGTGAGGAGGAGTGTCTTCACATGCCCACACACGCCCCGCGAGCACGCTGGGATCTGTAAACACCGCAAACCCGGAAGAAGAATAATTACGAATTACGAGAATTTCTGAAGCCTTATGCGCCTCGCCTCATCTATACGCTCTTGCCAGTATCTGTTGGCGTTGTCGGTGACAACAAGCCACAGCACCAAGACCAGCAACACTAACGACTCCATGTTTATTGTTTACTATTCGGGTCGTGAGACTACCGCTTAAAAGCTCACTGATGTCACTGTTTGCGCTGCTTAACAACATCACGTGACGTCCACCCACTTTCGCTAACTCCACCCAATGTGTCCACCCACTTCCAGCCAGCACGGTTCAGCGTGGTTGTAGTCGAAATGCAACTCCAACAGCCCCACTCAGCTCGACTCAGCATGGCACGGCTCAGCCCGACTCAGCCGCGTTTGTAGTGGAAAAGCGGCATTAGACTACTTTAACCCTCTGGGGTCTGAGGGTATTTTCTGGCACTCTAATGATTTTGGCATGCTCTGATTTTGTTGTCAATTTCAACAAATCTAAGCAGTATTTTCAAAGTCATATGACTTACAATAATATCTATGTAAGTATGAATGTCATGATTGTACTTTTAAAAAAATAACAGATAAATGAAGATATAAAAAGCACTTTTAGAACGGTGTTGGAATGCGTGAAAAAAAAACATGACGTTACCCATTCTTTCGAACCGTTTTGATCACTTGAGGTGATTCTGTTCAGTCTTAGGAATGTATCAAGCACAAAAACTTAAATCTGCTCCATTGATTTGGACAATTAACTGGCCATCAAAAAAAATTTGTCCTATTGTTTTGGGATAAAGGGTTGGCAGTGGGAGGGGTATTCAATGACAAGTTTACAAAATTTCCATTCATTCAATGAGAAGAGGGAAAACCCCTCCCACTGCCAATTCTTAATCCCATCAAGTCAAGTCACAATGGGTAAGGTCATGTTTTTTTTTTTCCCCACACATTCCAACACGGTTCTAAATCTGCTTTTTACAACAGCTTCATTTATGTGGTGTTTGACTTTATTTTGGTATTTGACTATTCACTGTGTCTTGAAATTAACTCTTGTACTGTTTTACTCACTTCAGAGTCACAACCAACTCTGTTACTCTGTTACACAATTACTCTGTAATTTTGCTCCCACTTCATCTCCAAATTTTACTCTCTAAACTCAAAATTGAGCAAAATTAACTATTTTGAGGAAAATACTTTTAACTCTGGAAAAATTGCTGAGTCATTTTTCCTGTATATGCACTACAGCACACGAATATCAACCGATCTGCATAAAAGAAATATTTACGCTTACTCGAGTTGATCTTTGGCTGGATCGATTCGAAGTAAAAAAAAAAAAAAGGCACCGTTCATCAGTGTCGCAGTTCTCAAGATTGAATTGAATCACTGTCCTGAATCATGAATTGAATCACTGTCCTGAATCATGAATTGAATCGCTGTCCTGAATCATCCAAAGTGCATAAAATCCGCATGCCATCTTGCAACAAGTTTTACCTCCAGATAGCCTAAACTATGTCTTACAGATTTTATCCTGTTTACAGTGCGCATTCCTGAGAGAACCCCATCGAAAATGAAAGCATGAAAGTGATTATCATGCCATTACCATGTGAATAGTCTTTTATGAATACATAATTGCGCGCTCAGCACTCCAACTACTGTGTGACTGAGGAAGGTGACAAGTTTTATGTTTCATCTAATTTAGGTAATTTAAAAACTTTATTATTTGGCAGTGGGCACATAGGAAATTGTAAAGTATAAAGTTTCTGTCAATATGTTTATCATGCTTGTATGATGAAAAACTTGCAAAGATATTTATCTAAACACATGACCTACTCATTCTAAACCTGCCAAGCTTCGCCGGCGAAGCTCTCGACCCCAAAGGGTTAAAAAAAAGGGTTGTCTCACACCAAAGATTGACTTTGTTTCATTTACTATAGCTTACTCTTGTTTGTATTTTTATGTTGAAACATTTAATTTCATTATTTTTAAGCAATTTTTGGTCAACAGCATTTCATGTGCCTAAGACTTTTGTGTAGTACTGTGTGTGTATTGTTATATAACAATCAGCCATAAAACACTGACAGGTAAAGTGAATTACATTGATTATGTTGTTACAATGGAACCTGTCAAGAGGTGGGATATACAGTGGTGTGGAAAAGTGTTTGCCCCCTTCCTGATTTCTTATTTTTTTGCATGTTTGTCACACTTAAATGTTTCAGCTCATCAAACAAATTTAAATATAAGACAAAGATAACACAAGTAAACACAAAATGCAATTTTTAAATGAAGGTTTTTATTATTAAAGGAAAAAAAATCCAAACCTACATGACCCTGTGTGAAAAAGTGATCCCCCCGTCAAAACATAAATTAACTGTGGTTTATCACATCTTTGGAAAGCTGAGTTCAATTTCTCTAGCCACACCCAGGCCTGATTACTGCCACACCTGTTCTCAATCAAGAAATCACTTAAATAGGACCTGCCTGACAAAGTGAAGTCGACCAAAAGATCCTCAAAAGCTAAACATCATGCTGCGATCCAAAGAAATTCAGGAACAAATGAGAAACAAAGTAATTGAGATAGGGATGTCCCGATCCGATCACATGATCGGAAATCGGGCCCGATCACGTGGTTTCAGACTCGATCGGAATCGGGCATTACCTCCCGATCAGGGATCGGATATATATCTATATAATATATTCTCATTTTTAACACATCAATAACTATGCGTTGGCACAGAGTGAGACCAGACCTCTTGTCTCAACACAGCAACATCAACGCGTGCGGCATGACATCACTTTGTAGCAGAGACACTATTGGTTATTGGCTGCCCGTTGCCGGCAAAGTTGAACACGGAAGCAGTTCGAAGCGGAAAGCAAAGCATGCCTGCAGTGTGGCAGTATTTCAAAGTTGAGGACAACATTGCCATAGCAAACTGTGAAATATGTAAAGTTGGAATTTCAAGGGGTGGACAGGAAAGGGCCGCATTTAATACGACAAACCTGATATGGCACCTGAAAAACAAACACCCGACACAATACAGCGAGTTTTTAGTGCTGTTGCAAACGTGTTGGATGACAAAAACAGGCTCAAACCTGAAAGGGTAGAAATGCTTGTTTTCATCAAGAAAAAACGTTCATTTCCTTAATTGAAATTACTGTATACCACTGAGATGCGTTCTTAAAAGCAAATTACTGGCACTGTGGCAGTTTTATTTATTTATTTTTTATTTGTTTACATTCCTGCCAGGTATTTTAAGGTTATGTTTTTAATTTGTGTTATTTATTGTTCAAACTACCTCACGTAAGTGTTCTGTTTGCTAACGGAGTTGTTGGATGTTAAAATAAGGTGTTAAATAAAAAAAAAAAAAAGAGGAACATCCTGGATCCGTTTCTTTCCTCGTCTTTATTTTTTTTTATGGATTATAAGAAGTATCGGATCGGGACTCGGTATCGGCAGATACTCAAAATCAAATGATCGGTATCGGATCGGAGGGCAAAAAAACCTGATCGGGACATCCCTAAATTGAGATCTATCAGTCTGGAAAAGGTTATAAAGCCATTTCTAAAGCTTTGGGACTCCAGCGAACCACATTTGAGAGCCATTATCCACAAATGGCGACAACATGGAACAGTGGTGAACCTTCCTAGGAGTGGCCGGCCGACCAAAATTACCCCAAGAGCGCAGCGACGACTCATCCAAGAGGTCACAAAAGACCCCACAACAACATCCAAAGAACTGCAGGCCTCACTTGCCTCAGTTAAGGTCAGTGTTCATGACTCCACCATAAGAAAGAGACTGGGCAAAAATGGCCTGCATGGCAGAGTTCCAAGATGAAAACCACTGTTGAGCAAAAAGAACATAAAGGCTCGTCTCAGTTTTGCCAGAAAACATCTTGATGATCCCCAAGACTTTTGGGAACTGAGGAGACAAAAGTTGAACTTTTTGGAAGGTGTATGTCCCATTACATCTGGCGTAAAAGTAACAGAGCATTTCAGAAAAGGAACATCATACCAACAGTAAAATATGGTGGTGGTAGTGTGATGGTCTGGGGCTGTTTTGCTACTTCAGGACCTGGAAGACTTGCTGTGGTAAATGGAACCATGAATTCTGCTGTCTACCAAAAAATCCTGAAGGAGAATGTCCGGCCATCTGTTCGTGACCTCAAGCTTCAGCGCACTTGGGTTCTGCAGCAGGACAATGATCCAAAACACACCAGTAAGTCCACCTCTGAATGGCTTAAGAAAAACAAAATGAAGACTTTGGAGTGGCCTAGTCAAAGTCCTGACCTGAATCCGATTGAGATGCTGTGGCATGACCTTAAAAAGGAGGTTCATGCTCGAAAACCCTCCAATGTGGCTGAATTACAACAATTCTGCAAAGATGAGTGGGCCAAAATTCCTCCACAGCGCTGTAAAAGACTCATTGCCCGTTATCGCAAACGCTTGATTGCAGTTATTGCTGCTAAGGGTGGCCCAACCAGTTATTAGGTTTAGGGGACAATCACTTTTTCACACAGGGTCATGTAGGTTTGGATTTTTTTTCCCTTAATAATAAAAACCTTCAGTAAAAACTGCATTTTGTGTTTACTTGTGTTATATTTGTCTAATATTTAAATTTGTTTGATCTAAAACATTTAAGTGTGACAAACATGCAAAAAAATAAGAAATCAGGAAGGGGGCAAACACTTTTTCACACCACTGTATGAGGCAGCAAGAGAACAATAAGTTCTTGAAGTTGATGTGTTGGAAGTAGGACACATGGGCAAGTGCCAGGGTCTGAACGACTTTGACAAGGGCCAAATTGTGATGACTCGATGACTGGGTCTGAGCATCTCCAAAATGGCATCTTGTGGGGTGTTCCTGGTATGCAGTGGTTAGTGGTCCAAGGAAGGACAATTGGTGACAGGTTTATGGGTGGCCAAGGCTCATTCATTTGCATGGGGCACGAAGGCTAGTCCGTATGCTCCAATCCCACAGAGGAGCTACTGAAGCACAAACTGCTGAAAAAGTTAATGCTGGCTAAAACAGAAAGGTCAGAAGCATCTTACCTGGGCTAAGGAGAGAAAGAACTGGACTGTTGCTCATGGTCCAAAGGCAACTTTTTAGATTAAAGTAAATTTTACATTTCATTTGGAAATCAAGGTCCTAGAGGAAGAGTGGAGAGGCACAGAATCCAAGGCAGGGCTTTGAACCGGTTCAAGGAACGAAAACGAAAACCGGGAACTTTTTCTATTTCACATGGAACAGAAACGAAACCAGAAACTTTATTATTTTTTATGTTCCGGAACAGAAACGCTTATTAAAAATAATGGTAACCGGTTAATACCGGTTTTTATTTCGTTCCTCAAAGTTTCTGTAGCCTACAAATAAAAAAGCCATTTTTCTCCTGCACAAGTTTCTATGACCCGCTGGGGTTCACTTCCTGTGTGACGTTCGCTGACTGAATGGAGAGAGCGGGAAGGTGGACTAATTATCACGTCTCCACATCTTAAATAAGAGGTAAATATTGCAGTTTATCGTTATTCAAAAACGGCAATTTCAAACATGATATCAATATATTTGTCCACGTTAATGAGAAGCTCGCAAACATTAAATGACATTAACCTCTGTTAGCCTATCAATGCGTAGGTAATACACAACGAATTATCTTTCATTTTTGGCACTTTTTCTGTTTGTGTAGATGGGAAGACATACTGCAAATCCAAATCGCCAACATTTTTCCTTTGACCCAGCAACAAACAAATCGCAATGCAATGTTGAGGGATGTGGAGCCGAAATAGCGGGCAACCATGGGGGGAATTTGCAGAGGCATATCCAAAGACGGCATCCGGACCTGTTCAACAACTCTTCTACTGACACCGCACAAAAAAGACCTGGCACAGGGCAAAGTACTCTAGATGCGGTCATTGTTAAGAAGCCAAAATTGCTCAATGTACCTATTACATCCGAGGCCCTAGTAGATGCGTGTTTGGAGCTCGTCACAGTGAACGGCAGACCATTTTCCCTAATGGAGGACAGTGGCTTTAGAAAAATAATTGACCCACTACAACAAGCAATTGGAAATGGTTTTGCAATTAATTCAGCCAACATTCGTGAGAGGGTAACAACACTCGCTGACAGTGAAAGGAGAAAACTGATGGATGAGCTTAGTGGCAGGCTTATCCTGCTGAAAATCGACAGCGCCACTTGCAGGGATCGCTCTGTTTTGGGGATTAATGTGCAATATACAGCTGGAGAAAACATTGTGTTACGGACGCTGGCTGTTCGAGAATTGTGTGAAAGACACACGGCCTCCTACATATCCTCTGTGGTACAGGAGGTACTGGCAGAGTATAAAATCAGCCTGAAGCAGGTGTACTCGATCACTGCGGACAACGGTGCCAACATGCAAAAAGCAGTGCAAGTATTGTCCGATCTGCAAGAGACAGGCCACGATGAGGAGGAGGAGAACAACGATGCAGACACAGAAGCTGACAACATGGAAAAAGAACCTGATATTGAAATTGATCCTGTTGTTCAGGGGCAGGTGTTGCGAAGTGTGCGTTGTTCAGCACACACTTTACAGTTAGCAGTAGACGATGCATTGAAAGAGAAAGGGGTGTCTAACATCATCGGTAAAGCACGCCGTGTTGCTAAAAAGTTGCGCACTCCAAATGTTGTGGCCGTTATCAAAAGAATGGGCCACAAGAGGGCCATAGTTGACTGCCCAACACGCTGGCATTCCACGCACGATATGCTGGATCGACTTTGCGAGCTCAGATCATTTTGTGATGACATGTCGCCTACAGTTAATGAGCTGCATTTAAGTGAATCCGAGTGGCAGGCCATTTCAAATGTAGTCAATGTGTTGAAACCTGCAAAAATTACCACTAAATGCATCCAATCAGAACAGCTTACCGCAGGTGACTTTTACGGCCTGTGGCTGAAGTGTGTGTTAGATACCGACAAAATTGACAGCCCCTTTGCCAAACGATTGGTCCAGTGCATGAAAGCACGTCAGCATACACTGTTTGAAAATGATGCATTTGTGGCTGCTGTATTTGTTGATCCTAGATATAGGCTATTTTTGACAGATAATCAGGCTGAGATGGCGAAATTACACCTGTGCCGCACTTGGGACATGATCCAAAACCTGTCCGCCGCCCCCAAAACAGACAGTGTAGCTGAGCGTTCATCATCTTCATCTGAAGATGACGATGAAATTGAGCAGCTGCTGGTGGCTAAAGAAAGAGAAACCACCGTCGTACAAAAGGGCCGAGTTCCCATTGCATCGGTGTTAGACGCCTATTCCAGAGAAGCGCGTTTAAAGCGCACCGAGAACGTCCTTAGTTACTGGGCATCCATGGCCGCTTCAAATGCAGATATGCACAAACTCGCAACGTCCGTCATAGCGCTCCCCGTGACCCAAGTCAGCGTGGAGCGTGCATTTTCATCTTTGAAGTTTATTCTTTCTCCGCTTAGGTCGTCCCTGAATGACAAAATTCTGGAGGATATTCTTTTCATCCGCTTAAATAAACAGTTTGGAATGTAAGCTAACCCATTTCCACTTCCATCTTTCTTGGTTAATTTTTAATGGGTAGGCTACTATAGTATGGGAATTACTATTTTTGTGACTGTACAGGATTTATTTTATTTTATTTTTATTATTATTGGCTATTATTATTTTTGGCAGCCTGGAAGGCAATGGTTTGGACAATTCTCGATAGTCTAATGTATGTCAGTCACAAATCTTTTTTATTTAACAACACCAGGTTACGGTGTAGCCTATATTTTTAAGTTTTTGTTGCCTACTAAACGTGAGCCACTTTTGTTGCCTACTTCTTTGATAAGTGTTAGCATGTTTGTTGATTAACGATACCTGATGGATATGGGCTATGGAATTGCATTTTATAGGCCTTTAGTAGGCCTATGCTAAGCTAAAAAAAAAAAAAAAAAAAAGACTTGTTACGGTGTGAATATTGGATGGCCTGTTTTTTTCCCTCCTTTCCTTGCCTACTGTGAATGGTCACGACCAGGTTTGGTGACTTCTTTTAAGTTGGTGTAGCAACTGTTTATGGTGTAGCAAATGCCTAAGAAATGACTTGATGACTGATGGGCTGCGGGATTTTGTTCTTGCCCACTGAGTGGCATAGCCACGTGACTTTATAATGTCGTTGACGTTTGTGTTGAAAATCCTTCGGTTAACAATAAACACATTTGAAATAATTGTTTTGAATTATTTCTTGTCTTATTTAATGAAGGTTGTAATAGAATTAGCCTACATTTGGCTTAAGCTGGATGAGACGGAGACATAATTTTATAGCCATTTGTTAAACAGCTGACACTGACACTGTCAGCTGTTTAACAAATGGCTATAAAATTATGTCAGCCTGACAGGGAACGTAATTAACCGTTCCGGGAACGAAATTTTTTTGTTCTAACCGGTTCGGGAACGTCTATTTAATGGTGGAACCCAAAACCGGAAACGTTAAAATTCCGTTTCTGTTCGGAACGAACCAATAGGAAAAAAATTCTGGTTCAAAGCCCTGATCCAAGGTGTTTGAAGTCCAGTGTGACGTTTCGGCAGTCTGTGATTTATGGTGCCATATCATCTGCTGGTGTCTGTCCACTGTATTTTATCAAGTCCAAAGTCAATGCAGACATCTACCAGGAGATTTTAGAGCACTTCATGCTTCCATCTACTTACAAGTTTTATGGAGGTGCCAGTGACCTTTTCCAGCAGGACAGCACCTGCCTACAGTGGCAAAACTACTACCAAATGGTTTGCTGACCATGATATTACTGTGCTTGACTGGCCAGCCAACTCACCTGACCTGAACCCCGTAGAGAATCTGTGGGGTATTGTCAAGAAGATGAGAAACACCAGACTCAAAAATACAGATAAGTTTAAGGCTGCTATCAAAGCAGCCTGGGCTTTTAATGACACCTCAGCAGTGCCACAGGCTGATTGCCTCCATGCCACGCTGCACTGATGCAGTAATTCGTGGTAAAGGAGCCCCTACTAAGTATTGAGTGTATAAATGAACATAATTTTCAGAAGTTGGACATTTCTGTATTGTAAATCCATTTTTTAATTGATCTTAGGAAATATTCTAATAATTTGAGATATGGATTTCTGATTTTCATGAGCTGCAAACCATAATCATCAAAATTAAAATAACAAAAGGATTGAAATATTTCACTTTACATGTAATGAATATATAATATATGAAAGTTTACCTTTTTGAATTGAATTACAATAAAATAACGTTTTCATGACATTGTTTGAGATGCACTGCTATTTCAATTTTGATTCTTGCAACAAATTTAAAAAAAAAAGTTGGGATGGGAAAACATTCACCATTCCTTCTCACAACACTTAAATAATGTTTAGGGACTTTCTCTACTGGAGACAAAGGGAAAAGGCACCCTCTCCTTCTGCAGCTATGTGTTTGTAATGTTTGTAGAATGTGGGTTTGCAATGTGTTTTTGAAATATTCCTGGAACGCATGTCATCTTGAAGGCAACATGTTGCTCCAAAATCTCAGTGTATTTTTTTCTGAACTAATGCTGCCATCACAGAAGTGCAAGTTAAATTTGCCAAGGGCACGGACACTGCCACATACCATAATAGACCCTTTTGGACTTGTTGCTGGTAACATTTCTTCCAAAAAAGACCTGGAATCCTAGCTCGTCTGACCCCAGTACACATTTCCACTGTGAAATGGTCCATCCCAGATGCCTCCTTCTGGACACAGTTAATATCAAGCTTCCTTTTTGCACAGTAAGGTTTTAACTGCCATTTGTGGATGTAACTTTGTATTGTAATTCTTGACAAAGGTTTGCCAAAATAATTCCAAGCCCATGTGGTTATATCAGCTATTGATATAAGCACTGTTCTTGATGCAGTGCCATTTGAGGGATTGGAGATCATGTGTGTTCAGCTTAGGTTTGTGCCCTTGCCCTTTATCTGGAAATTCCTCTAGATTTCTTGCATCGTTAAATGATGCTAGACACCACAGAGACTGAAATATCCAAATCCATTCCCATCTTTCTTTGAGGAACATTGCATACTTGCCAACTTTTCAAAATTCTCATGGGGGAGAAAAGTGCATTAATGACATTTTCAATTGGACGAGGGTATGATGCGCAGTTGAAATGATAAAAACAGTGGATCCCAGTTAATTGCAAACCATTTGAAATTTATACAATTAGAGTTTTTGGATTGTTGATATTGTTCTATCAGTTACTATAGGTTATGGGATTCATGTATCAGGCATGAGATAGCGCAGAGTGAAAAATCTGAAATAATACTCTTGTCTTGAATTTTAATTTAATAACAATGAAAGAGAAGTCTTAAATCAGATTTTTAGCTGAAAAATCTCATGACTGAATATTGTATACATACAGAGACCCACAGAAAATAACACAAGTGATGCTTTAGAAGAAAATAGTCACAGTGAATGAAAGTATTATTGGATTGCATCAAATGTGTTTTCCTTCTGTAAGCTCATGTAAAAATACAGATAACTATAATATCATTGTGGCAGCGGGGGCGTGGTCCAGATCGGCGAACGGGGAGGATTCCATGGGGCTGCGGGTTTGATGCTCCACTGTCCCGGGTTTCGGCACCACTGTAAGCGACCCTACGTGTGGGTGGAGCACAGAGGACGGCAGGACAGAGATCAGGTTTTATAAACTGGCTTTATTGCCACACTTTTCAGTCTAACAATACTTTTCACCGAGACACACACACACAACTGGCGTCTGGTTCAGGGCTGAGCTTCCTCTGCTCTCGCTCTCCCTCCTGATATAGGGCGCAGTCACTGGGAAGACACACAAACAGGTTAATTGCTCTCAGGTGACGTGATTCTGCCACTTACCTTCCCTGACTCCGCCCTCCTGTCACAGACCGGCGCTTGACCACGCCCCCGCTGCCACAATCATATATAAATTAAATACAATTTTAATAAGATTTAACCAAAATAGTAACAACTCAATTAACAACTCAGCTGCATTGTCTTAGTACTACTAAAATGCATCTCTCTCACTAAACACTTTCCAACATAATTTTTAAAAAGCACTAGAAATGCTATCAAAATCCTATCAGAATGCATCAAAGGAATTTGCTCATTTGCAAACTTTGAAAGTTTTCAAACTAAATTTAAAAATGGCACTATAAATACTACCATACTATCAAAATATACTCTACAAAGAAATTCACTCGAATACAAAATTTTAGTACTACCAAAATACACTCACTAGTAATCTTTCACTTAAAACCTCAAAACTCTATCAAAATCAGTCACTTTCCAGATAATTCACTTGTAAACTTTCATTTAAAACTTTCAAACATAAATTCAAAATAGCACTAATACACTACCACACTATTCAAATACACTCATCAAACAAATTCTCTGTCATGCAAAATTTCACTAAACACTTTAGAAGTTGTACAGTTTGTTTCTGAAATGGTATGGAAGACTAGTTTAATTTCACACTCAAATGTCCATTATATTCTGATTTAAGGTATCTTTACCTTAAAATGTGTAACTGGCTGGTCGAACATTTGCTTATCCATGAAAATTCATTCTCCCATGCAACCTGGTATTTGCATTCATATTTTTGCCGTTTGGTATTTGGTTTAGTGGCCATGACGAATGAATGCTTGTAAAAAATGTCGGACAGCCTGGGTGAATCCTACATTACGGAAGTGACTGTCGTTCTGTTCGTTGATTGGTTAAAAATCAGTTGACGTCAGCAGTCTTTCTCATACGATTCTGATTGGACATAATCGGGAGTATTTTTAATTTGGCGGTAGGGATTTCCCCAAACTGGGAGATTATCCAGTTTTTAACAAATATGATCGGGAGGCGGGAGACGGAGGCTGAAATCGGGAGGGTTGGCAAGTATGACATTGTTTTTAAACATTTCAATAATTTTCTCACACATTTGTTACAAAGTGCAAGGGTACAAAGTTTGTGTCACAGGGGTCCAAAATTCAAATTGATTCAAACTGGTTCTTGTACCAGTTTTTAAGTGAAGGACAAGTTAAAGAACAGATTTCAGGTAATTTTTTGACATATGTGTATGGTAGTTTTGTGTAATCTGCTATAAGATAAAGGAGATTAAGTGTAGCTTTAAGCAGGGCTGGGAGAAACAAATGAAGTTATTCTCGGAGAGGACATTTTTTTTGACAATTCAGAATCCACTACTTCCATAGTGCTTTTAAATATAAGGCTGTAAGCTTTGTGTTAGTTGTCTCTAATATTTATGTCCCAATATCTTGACCACATTTTAGGATGAAAATAATCATTTTAGATGTTATTTTATATTGAAAAATTAGCTGTCTCGGAGAGGACATTTTTTTGGCATAATTACATACTAATTTGATCAAAATAGTCTGAAAACTTACTGGCATTCAACATTAAAACTTAACTATGTTTCCAATGATATGGAACCAAATATTTGTTTTATGGTATAAAGAATGATTTAAGTGTATCCCTTTTGGAGCTACCTGTGGTCAAAAAAGCACTTTTTCTAAATGACACGAGTAATTTTGCTAAATATGACATATATTGCCATACATTCACCAAAAATAATGTTATCACCAAATTTTTTTTTGCATGGTAAATAGAGCTATCACAGGGCTACAATAAACAACAAAGTTTATTTAGTCAAGCCTTTTGATATTGAAGATAAGTGTTAAATGTGATTTTTAGCTTGCGTACCCTGATTGTAAAACGACCCTTAATTGATGATCTAGTAAGTGTGATGTAATCATGCAAAGCTACAGTGACTTCATCATTAGTTCATGCTGAGCAGGAATTTGCAATGTATTCATTATCATGACAATTCATGATGCATAATTAATTAATTATGATGCAGTGAATTAATTCATGCATTAAACTATCATGAGTCATGCATTAGTTCACCATTATTTAAGTATATTATTTGTACACTTATTATAAAGTGCTATAAAATTTTTTAACCCTAGGTATATATCAACATTTGGCCTCAACTGTATGCCCTGGTTAGTCTTTGACTCATCTATCCAATGTCATTCTACACTACTTTATGTACTATAAATGCAATACACAAGAGGTGAAATTTGTTACCTGATATATAACCCCATAATTACACTCAACAAATTAACTACCACCTCTGATCTTTCCTCCTTCAAATTCTGTTTACTTGAGAGCTTTTTAATTGATTTGGAGCAGCTTAATAAGTCAAGACTTAGAAAACATCATGACATCAGATATACATACCTATCTGTAAAGGACAGTCAGAACTGCAGATCACCTCACAACAGAGTAACACACAAATCTTATTTATTCCTGCTGCCATACACAAGGTTTTGAAACTGACTTGGAGATCTGCATACTTTCCAGGACTCTTAGACTACGTTCAGACTGCACCCTGAAACGACCCATTTCCGATTTTTTTGCCCATATGCGACCTGTATCCGATTTGTTATTGACAATCTGAACGACACAGATCCGATTTTTTCACATGCGAACCAGGCCGCTTGGATATGTGGTCCTAAATCCGATGCATATCCGATATTTTCACATGCGACTGCAGTCTGACCGGACAGGTCGCATTCATGCGACCTACACGTCATCAACAAAAGACAAACGTCACTATTCTGCGTTGGCTAATCCCGCCTCTTTGGTGGAAAACAACAACATTTGTACAGTTTTCAGAATTTAAATAGACTTTTATAGAATTGATCAAGCTAATGGTGGATTTGGTAGGGACCTGGATGTTGATCTGTTAGCCTGATTAAATAAAACAGTTTCTATAACTGATTTATAACTTAAACCATCCTGTATTATAAGATTGTTCTGGAAATTTCCAGTAATTTGACACCTTCGGTCTCATTAGTCTGCTGTTAATCAGATTATTGTGTGAGTTCCGCCACCGCCACAAAAACCACATCGCCAGGTCTCGCCTCATCTCCATAGCAAACTGCACTGGTGTTTATGCACCTTGAGCCAGCGCTGAGAGAAGTTGCAGAATTCAGCTGGCTATAAACAATCTAAATAAATATTTATAAAAATGTAGAAAAAGTTTATTAATATGACGAAATAAATATGTGCAAATTATTAAGCCTGAATTAAGAGTTTGGTAATACAGCGGCCGTATCCCAAATGACTACCTACTGAAGCTTGAGTGCACTATATAGAGTTTAAAAATCCATTACTTCCTAGTAACATGTAGTGCACTTGTATAGAAATTAGAGAGACATTTAGGAGTCAGCCCTCGTTACCAGGCTACACGTTTTCATTTCAGTTCAGAAACAAAAACACACACGAGACCTCACACTTTAACACTAACCAGATAATTAAACAAACAAACAAAAAAAAGAAATCATTAAACATGAAGAGTGCGCTTTTTTTTCTTGTTTACGTATTACGTAGATGTGCTTATTACGTGTCAATTTGCGCATGCAGGACACTTTTGGGTCGTTTTCCGTTCATATTGGAGATCGCATGCGTCTCATATAATTGGTAATGTGAATGGCCTAACAAAAAAATCGGATTTCACAACAAATCGGATATGGGTCGTTTCAGGTTGCAGTCTGAACGTAGTCTTATATTGTTGCATTAGTTCTGCTACAGGTAATCAGAATCAGAATTATTTTATTAATCCCCAGAGGGAAATTCAAATTTGCTACCAAGCTCCTGAATCAGAGAAGTAGTAAGCATGTAGAAGAGGGGTGTGACAGCTAGAAAGGGAGGAAATCCAATTTAAATTGAATAAATTACATGTGTGTGTTTCTGCTCCTGATTTTTCTGGTAGTGTTTCAACTTCTTGTTGCCCTTGTCAAATTCTCTTTCACATTGCAATTTTGCACAATCTTTTGATTTTTAATTTTTATTTTTTGAAATTAACTGCCATATTCTTCCAAGGAATTTGATTGAGGGATTTTTTTATGCTAATTAAATTGGAGCCATTATTGTAGATACTTGCAAATTAATTTTAGATAATTCTCATTATGCAAATAGGCCCTTTTATCCTCATGCATATTCTGTCGGCTTTAGATCGGTCATCATTATGAGAAACCCACTCTGGCAAGCTGTATAATCTGTAAAGCATTCATGGGTAAATACATTTCATGTGTCTTCATTGTTGCAATTTTGGGATTATAATAAGCAAAATTCTTGACTTGCTTGGCCCTCAGCAGTCTGTTTTTTCATTGTCAGAACAAACAGTCAGCCTCTTTGAATGTATGTTATTTTTGGTGATTATATGGAAATCTTTGGAATGAAAAACATGCACAAACATTTTTGTTATTCCTTTGGAGGTATAATATGGGTGTGAAAAATATTCACACCCTGGTCTGTGGTATCTGTGTATAAGAGGCAGTTTGCCACACACACAAAAAAATCCCACTTAAAGGAAAAGTTGCTGTTTGATGTGTGGTACTAGCACACACTGATTTTTAAACCTCTCCAGAGAGCGACTTGCTGCAAGTTTTTAATGAGAGGGAAAGAGAGAGGAGGAGACATTGTGGAGGATGGCAGGTAATGGATGCCAGGCTGTTCCAGACATTTGCTTTAAATCAGAGTAGCTGTGACAAGCTGTACTTGCTTATTAACTTAATTTGTTCAAAACATTTTCATTTTAGTACCAAATTATTTATCACCCTTTTGTTTGAGTTGCATCAACCTGATGGTCATTTGGTGGAGGCACCATAAAAATTGCTACTTTGTTGCTGTATCTTTTCTGTTTAAAGTCTCTGTATGGGAATATGCAATAATATAATACTCAAGTTTAAACTTTTTTTTGCATTTTCTATTATATTTTTTCATCCCAGCATTGTTATTTGTGTCCAATTTATTGGCAGTGTGTTCACTCAAGAAGGATTGGAAGGACAGGGAATTTCAATATGCATGCCTATGATTCTAATTCTACTTCTTTGATGCACAGTGCAAGGAACATGCACATTAATGTTTTGCATGGTATACCACTGCTATTATTAAAAATTGTTCAGACTGCACAAAATTCTGAGTATAGCAAACAATAAATAAATAAGTGAATAATTAAGGTGGGCGGCACGGTGGTGTAGTGGTTAGCGCTGTCGCCTCACAGCAAGAAGGTCCGGGTTCGAACCCCGTGGCCGGCGAGGGCCTTTCTGTGCGGAGTTTGCATGTTCTCCCCGTGTCCGCGTGGGTTTCCTCCGAGTGCTCCGGTTTCCCCCACAGTCCAAAGACATGCAGGTTAGGTTAACTGGTGACTCTAAATTGACTGTAGGTGTGAATGGTTGTCTGTGTCTGTGTGTCAGCCCTGTGATGACCTGGCGACTTGTCCAGGGTGTACCCCGCCTTTCGCCCGTAGTCAGCTGGGATAGGCTCCAGCTTGCCTGCGACCCTGTAGAACAGGATAAAGCAGCTACAGATAATGAGATGAGATAATTAAGGTGCCAAATACATTTTTCATGTTTAAACAGTTTCATCTCAAAACCCACACGTACAATCAAAGCCATTTAAGGACCCAAGGAACCATTTAGATAGGATAATTATAAGAGGTCTTTTGGCCCCACGGTTTTCCCCCTGAACTAGTTTGTCAAATGGTGGCACAAGATCCAGCAGGAATGCAACACCAGTGGCCCAGAGGCAGTGACCCAGCATTATGCTCAAAGTAGTGCCCCTCTTCAGTGTTGCATTTGCTTAAATGGAGTTCTTGTGTAGGAGAGGGCTGCGAATAATTATAGAAAAGTGGGTGGTAATGGAATTGTAATTCTTCCTTCTTTGAAACTCTGTTCTTTCCAAGGTGAGGTGTCACCCTATAGAATGTGTTCATTAGTTCCTGATTTAATGTTTCAGTCATTTAAAATACTGTACAAATTCTGTGTTTGTGTGTTTTTGGTTTATTTGTGACTGGTACCCAAATATCCTGTTTAAGCTTTTGGAATAGCTAAATCCCTGTTTTTGTGCTTGAGTGCAAGTTTGTCTCTCTCCCTGTATGTTTCTCTCTTTTTCTCCACACACACACATCTGTATATATATTGTGTGTGTGTTTGTGTGTGTGTGTGTGTGTGTGTGTGTGTGTGTGTGTGTGTGCAAAGACTCCTTTCTCTGTGTTTTGCATTCACAGGCTTTCACTGGCAGCAAGTGAGTGTTTATATGAGCTTTCAGTGACAAGTAAACAGGTTGACGGTAGTTTTGTTCTCAGTGTGAATACAACATGGCTCCCCTCTTCCATATCTTATGTTATTAATGGATATACAAGTTGCTTGTCAGATAAGGGGTTGCAGACGGATGTAAATGCAGGAAATGTATTTATTATAAAAACAACAAGCAGGCATGCAAGTCCAAAACGTTAGGCAGAATCAAAAAAAGAAGATAGGTGAAAGTCATGTGAAGCACAAACAGACTAGACAAGGCAAAGACAAAAGGCAGAATCCAAAATGCAAACTTGAGCCAAAATCCAGAATAACAATACAAACAAAGGCTTGGTAAGGTCAGATACTAGGTACTGAGCGTATTACTTCACAAAGTCTGTATGTGTTCTGAGTCCTTATAAGCATGTGCCGTGATTGCCCTTTGATCAGGAACAGGTGCCTTGGAATTAGTCCTTGAGGTGCACTCCTTATGCATGGACTAGAGTAACCCCTCAAAGCATGCCAAGCTCGAGCATGTGCTGAAGTGATAGAACCCCCCACCAAAGAGTTTCCCCCGAGAGCTAAAAACATCCTTGGACGGCCCCAGCTCTTGGGACCTGGCACTGGATGATGTCCCCAGGAGCTGTGCTCTGGCTTGGGAAAGACATGGCACTGGAAAATGAGCTTAGGCAGAGATTTGGGTTTTGCTTGGGCTTTGAATGGTTGCAAGGACACAGGTGGAGGCTTTGGTTCAGGCTTGGACTCAAACTGGGTCGGGGATGCAGGTGGAGGTTCAGGCATGGGTTTAGACATGAACATAGTTTTGAGCATAGTTATGGGCCCAGACATGGGCTCAGGCATATATTCAGACATGGACATGGGTTCAGACCTAGACATGGGCCTGAGCATCAGCATGGACCCTGGCGTCAGCATGGGCATGGACTCAGATTTCAGCATGGGCATGGACCTGGGCTTGAGCATGGACCTGGACTTGGGCGTAGGCATGGGCATGGACTCAAGTGTGGACATGGGCATGTACTCTGGCTAAGACACTGACCTTGGTATGGACATGGGCTTGGATGCAAGTGCAGTATGTCCGTGAGGGTGGATGGAACACTGAAGCACAGACAGATGGGAAAATGATGCTGAACAGTCTTTTTAACACTTGCTTTTCAGCTTTAAGTCAACTTGCATGTCTATATATATATATATATATATATATATATATATATATATATATATATACACACACACACACACACACACACACGCACGCGTGCTCTGGTCAGGAGACAGTCACCTCTCCACTCTCCCTCTCCTTATCAATGCTTGGCCATCACTGGAAGAGACATACACACATACACCCATCATCAATTAACAACAGGTGAGATCACTTTGCCACTCACCTTCCCTGGCCCTGCCCTCTGTTCACAAACTGATGCTTGATCATGTTCCCACTACCACATACCCCCACCGCCTGACTCAGGATGGGGGGCCATTTGGCCTGTAGCCGACTCCCCCTCTGATGGGAAAGAAAATATGCATCACCATCTGTGACTTTGGCCTGTGGAACATCTCAAATTTGAAAGGCTGGAGGGCTAGATACCAACGGGTGATCCATGCATTGGTATCTTTCATGTGGTGGAGCCACTGGAGTGGGGCGTGATCTGAACAGAGGGTAAAAGAACACCCCAGTGGATAGTACTGGAGGGTGAGGACCACCCATTTGATAGCCAGATACTCCTGCTCGATGGTGCTGTTCTTACTTTCTCACATCGAGAGCTTGCGGCTGATGTACGGCACCGGATGTTCCTCCCCCTCCACCTATTGCTAAAGAATGGCCTCCAGCCCTCTGTCCAACATGTCTGTCTGCAAAATAAAAGGGAGAGAGAAGTCAGCGGAGTGTAACAGTGGCCCCCCACACTGTACAGCCTTTACCCTAGTGAACACCTGTTGGCACTGCTCCATCCACTGGACCGGATCTGGTTCTCCCTTTTTAGTGAGAACAGTCAGCAGGCTGGTAACATCTGAATAGTTAGGTATAAACCTGTGAGAGTAGCCAGCCAGCCTCAGGAACTGTCTCACTCCCTTTTTGGTCTTGGGCCTCGGGCAGGTTGCAATTGCTGCAGTCTTGTCAATTTGGGGATACACCTGCCCATGACCCAAGTGGAAGCCCAGATACCATACCTCCATCTGTCCAATTGCACACTTCTTCGGGTTTGGTGTGAGCCCAGTGCGCCACAGTGACCTCAGGACTGCCCTGAGATGCTATAAATGCTGCTCCCAATCATTGCTATATATAATGATGTCTAGGTATGCAGTGGCATAGGCGGCATGGGGATGGAGGATTTTGTCCATGAGCTGCTGGAACATTGCGGGAGTGCTAAATAACCCAAAGGGAAGGATGATGAATTAACGTAAGCCAAACAGTGTGGAAAAGGCAGGTTTTTTTCTTGGGATGGAGGAGTAAAGGGGATTTGCCAATATCCCTTTGTCAAAACCAGTGTCAAATAAAAGTGAGCAGCACCTAATCAATCAAGCAACTCATCAATGCAAGGCATAGACACCGAATTGACTTTTCTATACTCCACCCAGAACTGGACAGACCCGTCAGCCTTGGGGACCAAGACCACTGGGCTGCTCCAATCACTGTGGGACTCCTCGATTATTCGCATTTCAAGCATGGCCTTGAGTTCGTCTTGAACCACAGCTTTCTTGTATTTGAGGAAGCGGAATGGGCAGCTATGCACCACCACCTCTGGGGGCATCTCAGTATGGTGTTCTGCGAGTGCAGCTGGGGAGGGGCGAGAACACGTTGAAAAACTCCGCTTGCAACCTAGCTACCTCCATGTGTTGGGCCAGCAAGAGGTGGTCTCCCCATGGGCCGGAGTAGCTCAAGTGGTTACTTTTATTTCTACCTCCTGCCCCAGCTCCATCCTCTCCGGAACTACTGACGCCACTGCCATGGGGACCTCCTCATTCCAATGTTTTAGTAGGCTGAGCTGGTATATTTGTAGCGCTCTGCCCTATCCATTCGCTTCACCTCATAGTCAACATCCCCGATGGCTTGAGCCATTTGCCACATGACCTCAAAGGGCTCTTGCCACTTGGTGAGTAATTTTGAGCTCGCAGTGGGTAATAATACGAATGCTTTATTTCCCAGTGTGAATTATCTAAGGTGTGCGCCCCTGTTGTATTGCTGGGCCTGACATTCTTGTGCCTGCTGCAAATTCTCTTGGGTTAAGTGACTGAGTGTGTGGAGCTTTGTGCGCAGGTCGAGAACATATTGAATTTCATTTTTACTGTTTGAAGGTCCCTCCTCCCAATTTTCCCATAGCACGTCCAAAATGCCACGAGGCTTACACCCATTTAATAATTTAAATGGGGAAAATCCCATGGAGGCTTGCGGAACCTCTTGTATTGTGAACAACAAGGGCTTGAGCCATTTATTCAAGTTACGTTTGAATTCACTGACAAATTTATGAGTTTTTAAGAGTTTGGTTACACTGTTTGACCAAGCCATCTGTCTGTGAGTGACAAACACTGTTGCGGATGGATTTAACTCCCAATAACTCATAGAGTTCACAAAGTATTTGTGACATGAATGTAGTGCTTTGGTCAGTCAGGATTTCTTTGGGAATTCTGATTTGGGAGATAATTTTAAACAGTGCCTCTGCCACATTATGTGCAGAAATGTTACGCAGTGGGACTCCTTCCAGGTATCACATTGCATAGTCCACTAGGACTAAAACAAAGCTATACCCTCATGCAGACTGATCTAATGGCCCAATGAGATCCATACCAATTCTTTCGAAGAGGGTCTTGATCAGAGGAAGAGGGTGTAAAGGTGCTTTTGGAGTGGCCTCTGGATTCACCAGATGACATTCGTGGCATGCTGCACACCACTTACGGATATCCTCATGAATCACTGGCCAATAGAACCGGGCCATTATTCAGGCTAGTGTCTGGCCATAGGGGTAAAGAGGCTTGGAATACGAGCTCCCTATGGCTCTTTAGAATTAAAACATTGATTATTTTCTTATGGATTTGAGTGTCCTGCATCACTCTGTATAATCCATCTTTAATTATTGTGAAGTACGGGTAGGAGAGTGTTGCATTTGGCTGGAAAGTCTGACCATTAAGTACTCTGCCTTGGTCAAAAGCATGATGCAGAGTCTCATCTCGCGTTTGTTCTAAGGGGAAATCCTCAAGGGAATCCCTGAGAGAGAGAGAGAGAGAGAGAGAGAGAGAGGAGGGGTGGGCCACTCCCTTCTCTCTGTATCGCTCTGACATGGCGCTGATGTGGACAGTTCTGAGACCGCTTCCCCAGAGAGTGCTACACTGGGATCCCCCTGTGACATGCTACTGCAGGACCTGCCCAGTACTACATGCTCCATTAAAAGCTTAAAGGTGCCCTTCCACCAAAAACGTTTAATACTGGCTCTTTTTGAAATACCGTAGTTCACTCCGAGTTGCATATGCATGCTGCATGTGAAAATGTAATTCTACTCCCATTCCCTGTATTAGCTTATGAAAGAAAATAGTCGGAAAAACGAGCGGATCAGAAAAAGCCATACGAAGTTACGTCACTTCGAAAATTAGTATTCATGGCCTTGCCCACCTTGGCTTGCGACCGCCCACGGGAAGAAAGCGCGAGGAGAGAGACGTAATTCGCCCTGAGGCGCGGCGCGGTGCTCCGCATCAGCTTCGTTTCTAATGGCGGCTCCAGCCCGACTTTGCATGCTCGTAACTCGGGCAGGGGAGGTCCCAGCCTCCCCAAACTTGGCAGCCAGCGGCCTCTGCCCTCTCCCGAACGAAAGAGTGCTCCCTGGGCGGGCTAGCTCCGCGCCTCAGGACGTAATTCACCTAACCCTAACCCTAGGTCCCAGCCTCCCCAGACTTGGCAGCCAGCAACCCCTGCCCTCTCCCGAACGAACCAGCGCTGCCAGGGCCTGTCGGCTCCCAGCCAGGGGACATTATTCCCCCCACACCCCCCGAGGCAAGCTCCGCTCTGTCTCGTGCCTTGATGAGAGCCGCTGCTGCAGGGAGTATTCAATTAAATAAATAAATAAATGAATGAATGAATGACTACCTCCCAGTCACACGCACACGCGCGCACACACACACACATGTGCGTTCTGGTTGGAGAGAGAGCTCCCTTCCTCTGCTCTCCCTCTCCTCTTATAGGACGCGGTCACCTGGGGAAGACACACAAACACATGTTAATTCCCGTCAGGTGCAGTGATTCTGCCACTTACCTTCCCTGACTCCGCCCTCCATTCGCAGACCTTCATCCACGCCCTTGTTGCCACATCTACATTGTTATTGGTCAAAACATCGATGTCGAGACCATAATAGCCAATCGAAACAGTTTTTACAAAGACACCCACATCCGCTTGTTCTAACCCACTGGAGGTAGCGTCACACTGCTGTTAGCCAATCAGAGGTAATACGTTTACATGTCATGAATATTAATGAGTAAGAGCTGAAATCCTGTCGTTCTCTCCCCACCCACTCCTCCACCAAACTAGAACAGCCTGAAACAGGAGACCCACAGCATTTTTTTCACCAAAACCGGCTCACAGGGCATTCATTCATACAAGAGACCACCTCACAATTAATTTAAAAACGATGCAAGGGGACCTTTAAACCCTGGCCAGTCTGTCCCCAGAATCAGTGGGTGGGTGAGGCCTCTTCACTATGCTTTGTTACCCGAAATTGGATGTGAACGGACACTAGCAGATATTCGTGAACATCCCCATGCACACACAATACCTTCACCAATCATGCTGCCCTCAATTGTGCCTCACCTTGGACCAGGCTTTGGTGGATTGTGGTCTGATTTTAGCCTGTATCCACCAACACATGATATGTATCCCCTTGAATACTCACTGGTATGCAATACGCTCCGGCTCGATCGAGGGCCGTCTCTGGTGCGTCTGGGATCTGGACCACGGCCTCCAACTCCATCACATGGCAATGGTCCTTGAAATGCCCAGGTTCCCCACAGTGCCAGCACACTGGCCCAGGCTTCACCTCTGCACTGGCAATCTGGGGATCACTCATCTGAGGAGGACAAGACACAATATGGTGGTGCTGGAGCAGTTCATCATGCAGCTGCCAGAAGTGACGGGAGTGGGTCCAGTGCCACCGCCTGACATTGCTTGATCGTGCGATCAAGTTGGCAGAGGACCAACTTGATTGCACAATCCAGCAACACCAGGCAGCAGGAGGGAAGGGAACACCACAGGCTCAGCAAGCTGGCTGCGGGAGGGTTTGGCCCCTGTTTCCATGGTGCAGGGACAGAGTGGAGACGGGAAGAGGGGGCAGAGAGGGAGAGAGAGAAGAGGTAGGATGTCCACCTGCTTCTGAAACCACTGCCAGATGGTCCTCTGCCAACTTGATCGCACGATCCAGCAACGCCAGGTGGTGGCACTGGACCCACTCCCCTGTCCCTTCTGGCAGCTACACGATGAACTCCAGTGCCACCATGTTGATGATCCCCTCAGCATCATGATCTTCTGCCCTTCCTCCAGTGTCAGTGTGTGGAAGTGCTGATGGTGTTTTTCTGGGGTGCAGCCAACACACTGCAGGACGGCTCACTTCAGGCTGGCATAGTTGAGCCAGCTGTCGACGGGGAGCTGTTGGGCAGTGAGCTGGGCTTCTCCAGTCAGGAGCGGCAGAAGGTGACCATTGCTCATTGCTCAACTATACACCTCCATCCCTGTGCAGCTTGCTTGAAGAGCGTGAGGAAGGCTCTCAGGTATTCGTGAGGACCCTTCTTCGCAAGGGTGATGTAGGGGATGTCTGCGGATGCAGCAGCTGAGGGCCCCGCTGACGCGAGCAGATGCCAGAACACCTGACGATATTCCTGCTGAGCTTGCAGCAAGGCCTCGAACCACTGCTACTGTTCTTTGCACAGGGCAGTCAGTGCTTGGTGTTGGTTCTGTTGGGTGGCAACAAAGGCATGGACAAGGTCTTTGAATGGAGAGGACTCCATGAGCGGTTCCCTTCAGTGTTCCCAGGTTTTGGCACCAGTGCAGTATGTCCCTGAGGGTGGGTAGAACACTGAAGCGCAGACAGGCAGGAAAATGATGCCGAACAGTCTTTTTATTTTAAAAGTAGATGGCCTTTCAATTTCATAAAATCAGTGAAATTTAGTTTCCTCTGAAATTTGGTCATTGTGATATATGTTTATTTCTATAATATCTAAAAAAAAAAAAACCCAGGCCATTCTGTGGCTAGGAAGTTATTTAATTTGAGGGGATTCCTGAGCAAATAATGCGCATGAAATTGTGTGCTTCGCACAGTCAAGCAAATAGAGGAAATTGGTGTGCTCATGCTTACCTTTGACCGTGCACTGACAATTGCATCATTCTGTCGCCTGATACAGTCTCTTATTTTGCATCACGGTGAAGCAAGAAAAAATAGCAGAGAATTTATGGCTACATGTGTCTAAATTCATAAATTGGTCTATTTTTAAAAAAAGCCTAATAAAATTGGAAGTCTGTGATTTGAATTCAGCAGCTTTCGGTCCACTAAACAAAAATAATTGGGTGTCAAGGAAAATTCTTTTTATGACCTAAACTTGAAAAATCTGAAAGTCAGTCTACCTTTAACATTCACTTTTCAGCTTTAAGTCAACTTGTATGTCACACACACACACACACACACACACACACACACACACACACACACACTCTGGTCGGGAGACAGCCACCCCATGCTCTCCTTATCAACACTCAGCCATCACTGGAAGAGAGAGAGAGAGACAGACACACACACACACACACACACACACACACACACACACACACACACACACACATCATCATCAATTGACAACAGGTGTAATGACTTTGCCACTCACTTTCCCTGGCGCCACCCTCCATTCACAAACTGACATTTGACCATGCCCCCAATGCCACATTTGGCATGGACATGGATTTGACCATGGGCTTAGACTCTGACCTTGGCATGGGCTCTGGCATTAGCAGGGGCATGAAATTGGACTTGGGCTTGGATTTTGATCTTGGCATGGATTCGGGCGTGAACTCGAAGACAGATCTAGGCTTTGTTTGAGTGATGCCATCCTTGATGAAACCAGGTGGGGGAGCAACGACATCTTCAAAGCCAGGTGGCAGTGAAGAGCTGGTCCCCGCTGAAGCCAGGTGTCAGAGTGAAGAGGTGTCCCCATTGAAATCTGGGATGGAGGCTGCCCTGTTGGCCCCTGGAGCAAGCAGTGGAGTGGCAGCCGCCCTGTCAGCCTCTCGGGTATCGGCCTCTCTGGTATCAGCCACCCCTCCCCCCCCCAAAAAAGATGGGGATCCTCCTTCCCTGAAACCTGGAGCCTCGTGCCAAACAACTTGGAGCTCCGGAGGCATGGGTGCTGCACTGTGAGTAGACCTTTGGCTGACTGGCGTGCTGGTCCAGTAAGCCAAAAAAATCATGCAGCTACCCACAGGTTTTCGGGAGGTTTGGGCTCCACCAAGTCCTCATAAAAGAAACTGCACTGCAGCAAAAGTCCGGTGGGCGGCTCCTCCACTCGATCATTTGGAGCCAGTATGTCCAGCCCTAGCCATTGCAGAACCACACTGATCCTGGCTTTGGCACCATGACACTAGTGTGGGATGGGGCTGCGTGCCTGTTCCTTCCCACTATATCCATGGTCACAGTGAAGTAATCTGTCAGATAAGAGGTTGCAGACAGATGTAAGTGCAGGAAGTGTGTTTGTTATAAAAACAACAAATAGGCATACAAGTCCAAAATGTTAGTCAGAATCAAAAACAAAACACAGGCAAAAGTCATGCAAGGCACAAACAAACTAGAAGAAGGAGAGACAGAAGGCAGAATCCAATTTACAAACTTGAGTTGAAAACGGGCGGCACGGTGGTGTAGTGGTTAGCGCCGTCGCCTCACAGCAAGAAGGTCCGGGTTCGAGCCCTGTGGCCGGTGAGGGCCTTTCTGTGCGGAGTTTGCATGTTCTCCCCGTGTCCGCGTGGGTTTCTTCCGGGTGCTCCGGTTTCCCCCACAGTCCAAAGACATGCAGGTTAGATTAACTGGTGACTCTAAATTGACCGTAGGTGTGAATGTGAGTGTGAATGGTTGTCTGTGTCTATGTGTCAGCCCTGTGATGACCTGGCGACTTGTCCAGGGTGTACCCCGCCTTTCGCCCGTAGTCAGTTGGGATAGGCTCCAGCTTGCCTGCGACCCTGTAGAAGGATAAAGCAGCTAGAGATAATGAGATGAGATGAGATGAGATGAGATGAGATGAGATGAGTTGAAAACCAGAATAGCAATGCAAACAAAGTCTCGGAAAAGTCAGATACTAGATACTGAGCATATTACTTGGCAAAGTCTGTATGCATTTCTAGTCCTTACAGTGGTGCTTGAAAGTTTGTGAACCCTTTAGAATTTTCTATGTTTCTGCATAAATATGACCTAAAACATCAGATTTTCACAAAAGTCCTAAAAGTAGATAAAGAGAACCCAGTTAAACAAATGAGACAAAAATATTATACTTGGTCATTTATTTATTGAGGAAAATGACCCAATGTTACATATCTGTGAGTAGCAAAAGTATGTGAACCTCTAGGATTAGCAGTTAATTTGAAGGTGAAATTAGAGTCAGGTGTTTTCAATCAATAGGATGACAATCCTGTGTGAGTGGGCACCCTGTTTTATTTAAAGAACAAGGATCTATCAAAGTCTGACCTTCACAACACATGTTTGTGGAAGTGTATCATAGCACGAACAAAGGAGATTTTTGAGGACCTCAGAAAAAGCATTGTTGATGCTCATCAGGCTGGAAAAGGTTACAAAACCATCTCTAAAGAGTTTGGACTCCACCAATCCACAGTCAGGCAGACTGTGTACAAATGGAGGAAATTCAAGACCATTGTTACCCTCCCCAGGAGTGGTTGACCAACAAAGATCGCTCCAAGAGCAAGATGTATAATAGTCAGCAAGATCACAAAGGACCCCAGGGTAACTTCTAAGCAACTGAAGGCCTCTCTCACATTGGCTAATGTTCATGAGTCCACCATCAGGAGAACACTGAACAACAGTGGTGTGCATGGCAGGGTTGCAAGGAGAAAGCCACTGCTCTCCAAAAAGAACATTGCTGCTTATCTGCAGTTTGCTAAAGATCAGGTGGACTAGCCAAAAGCATATTGGAAAAATGTTTTGTGGATGGATGAGACCAAAATAGAACTTTTTGGTTTAAATGAGAAGCGTTATGTTTGGAGAAAGGAAAACACTGCATTCCAGCATAAGAACCTTATGCCATCTGTGAAACATGGTGGTGGTAGTATCATGGTTTGGACCTGTTTTGCTGCATCTGGGCCAGGACGGCTTGCCATCATTGATGGAACAATGAATTTTGAATGATACCAGTGAATTCTAAAGGAAAATGTCAGGACATCTGTCCATGAACGGAATCTCAAGAGAAGGTGGGTCATGCAGCAAGACAACGACCCTAAGCACACAAGTCATTCTGCCAAAGAATGGTTAAAGAAGAATAATGTTTTGGAATGGCCAAGTCAAAGTCCTGACCTTAATTCAATCGAAATGTTGTGGAAGGACCTGAAGCGAGCAGCTCATGTGAGGAAACCCACCAACATCCCAGAGTTGAAGTTGCTCTGTACAGAGGAATGGGCTAAAATTCCTCTAAGCCGGTGTGCAGGACTGATCAACAGTTACTGGAAAGGTTTGTTGAAATTATTGCTGCACGAGGGGGTCACACCAGATCCTGAAAGCAAAGGTTCACATTCTTTTGCCACTCACAGATATGTAATATTGGATCATTTTCCTCAATAAATAAATGACCAAGTATAATATTTTTGTCTCATTTGTTTAACTGGGTTCTCTTTGTCTACTTTTAGGACGTGTGTGAAAATCTGATGATGTTTTAGGTCATATTTATGCAGAAATATATAAAATTCTAAAGGGTTCACAAACTTTCAAGCACCACTGTATAAGCATGTGCTGTGATTGCCCTCTGAGCAGGAACAGGTGCTTTGTAATTAGTCTTTGAGGTGCCTGCAACGTGCTCCATGTGCGTGAATGAGTGTAACCCCTCAAGGCGCACCAAGCTCGAGTGCGCTGACGTGATATTGCCTTCTTGAAAATGAGGCTTTATATTTGCATATGGAAAGGCTGTTATTAGCAGAATTGCAGCACAAGTGGACAGCCTTTGGAGGGACCTGCACTTGCAGGGAGTGAAAGCTGAATGGGGCATTGGGATGAAACACTGCAGTGTGATGAAAGCCCTGGTGGGTGGTTATGCATTATACCAGCTGAGCATCATTCATTTTTTATGATGGTTAGAGGTCTAATAGGGGAAAGTGCAGTACAAGTGAAGAGCGAATCCTGTCCTACATGTTTTTATAAATGAGTTACAGATTAAGTTATACTTATGCATTATTGTCTTCACTAAATTATGAAAAATCATGGACATGCTGATCTCATGAAGGAGACATGACATTGTCTGTTCTCAACAAAATTTGTTCTTCCCCTATAATATCATTCTTGAAGTCTTCTTGTCCTTCACAGCTGTTCTTGTTAACTTGCACATGGACATCTTTTAAGCTCTGCAGCTTTTTGCACATCCCAGTTATACTCAGCCTCAGACTAAAATAACAGTTGGTATACACCGAGACTCTGGTGTGTCTTGAAAATCAGGCCAAAATTTTAAATTTGGATCAGAGCTAGCTTCTAACTGGTGTGAACATGCTTCTTTAAAAATATTTGGGCATTTCTTGCATGATTTCATGGCAATCAAAATTTACTTTCTCTAGGCTCTTTATTAATAGGCATTGTTATACCTTAGGCAGGGTGTTGTTTGTTGTGTGTACACACACACACACACACACACACACACACACACACACACACACACACACACACACACACACACACACCAACTGGCTAGTGAGGCATAAATACCCGGTGCTCTGCTCTCTGCAGATCTTTGCTCAGCTGTGGACAGGGTTATGTATTATTCAGCCTCTTCAGTGATGTCATTCGAGCCATTCTGCTCTAACTAGAGGCCTCAACTGCAGTGTCTCTGTGTATGCCGTGGACGGCCAGTTTAAAGCATAGCTGTCCTGGGAGTGAGTCAAAGCTCTGACAGATGCATCCATGTATCTGTGCAAGTACAAAGGTCAATGTTCTTGGATTTCTTTTTCTCAGTATAACAGTTTAGGGAAACAACTATTTTTTACATAACCATATAGATATAGAAGGTATGTAATAGCAATGAAAAGTAATGTACATAATGTACAGATCACAAATATCTATCTTTTCTGTGAAATCAGGATTGTAATTTTCTACATATTTGCTTTGTGTGTACAATTTGACTGAACAGAAATTACATTAAAAAAAAACCAAAACTGCGTCTGTGATGGAAAAAATAATGGTGATTTGGATTATAAGAATTCTAAGAATATATAAGAATTATAAGGATATAAAAGCAGTCTTCCCCACCTGCTGGACTGTTTTACGGTCTGATATGGAGCAGTTGCCATACCATAATGAGATGCAGTTCGTGAGTATGCGGTCAGTGGTGCAGCAGTAGAAGTCCACTAGTATCCTGGGACAGAGATGAGCTTTTTTAAGGCTTTGTTGAAGGTAAAGACTCTGTTGCGCCCTTTTTTTATCAGAACAAAGGAGTTTAGGGATTACAGTATTAAATGCTGCACTGAGCTCAATGAACAGCATTCTGACATATGAGTTGTGGTATTCCAGGTGGGTCAGACTAGAGTGGAGTGCTGTGGAGATGGCATCCTCTGTTGATCTGTTGCGGCAGTAAGCAAACTGATGTGGATCCATTGTGGCAAGTAAACAAGATTTCAAGTGTGACAGAACCAGTCTCTCGAAGTACTTGGCAATGATGGGGGTGAGTGCGACAGGACAGAAGTCCTTGAGGGTTGTGGCAGTGGAGTGCTTTGGCACTGGCACAATGGAGGCAGTCTTGAAGGTGGTGAGGACAACTGCCTGGGCCAGGGACAGGTTGAAAATGTCCATAAAGACCCTGGCCAACTGCTCTACACAAGCTCTAAGCACATGTCCAGCTATTCCATCAAGGCCAGCTGCCTTCCATACATTCACCCTGCTCAGAGTAGAGCAAACCTCTGTGGTGGAGAAAGTAAGAGGCTACTCATCAGATGGTGGTTCTACCTTGATGATGACCTCCTTATTTCCCCAATCAAAGTGAGCGTAGAAGTAATTGAACACATTGGAGAGGGAGGCCGAGCTGGTTGGTGGTACAGTGCTGGGTGGTTAGACATATCTATATTGGTGTCAGGTAACATTAGTGTTGTCCTACATTTAAAATGATCTATTATCATTTATATCTATTATTATCATTTATAAAGTGTAACATTTTAAAGGAATGTCGACTCCATACATTTCTTTAAGTGTCCTGTCTGTAACATCTTGCACCACTCCTGTAGTATTCCAGTTTTCCAACAAACATCCCCTGCCGCTGGATTAGTTTCCATTGTATCCACAACTTAACTGAAATAGTAACATATTTATCTTAAGAAAAAAATAACCTGGCGGTATTAGCTACAAGACTTCCAATTTTTATTGAAAGAATTTATACCTGTTGATCTTTAGAAACATTCATAGGATGATTTTGTTTGAAATAGATTAAATGAATGCAAACCCCTAATTTACATTATTACCGATTAATGACTTTTCATACATGTTGTGACTGTGTTGTTCATTCAGTCTAAATTATTGCCCATCAGTTTTAATTTAGAATAGGATATTTTAGGTCCTAATGTTGTGATCATGCAATGCACAAAATCAAGGCGTAAGATCCCTGTCACGTCTGCACCTGCTAGCACTCTGGACTCCACTTCCCAGCATTCACAGCAGCCTTCAAACATGGCCACCAAGGTCTTGTCAGTGAGGCGGCGTAGAGATGGGTGTAAGTGCAGGGAAGATGTTTATTTACAAGGCGTGCTATTTACAAATGGTGAGGCAAGGTACAGAGTTACAAACTGAAACAAACGAAACTGAAACAAACAAACCAGAGTTAGGAAACCATGGCAAGAAACAAACGTGACTGGCTCAGGGGCAGAACAGCATAGATCCCCGTTCTGCATTTGGATGTTTTACACAGGATGCGAGATGGAATCAAGGCACAAGATTCACGCCTTGAACGGGTTGTGTGAAGGGGGCTTTATAAGACTTTCACCAAATCTGTCCACAGTATTGATAGTTTTTGGGGCCTGACTGGCTGCGGGACTGGCTGCATTCATCCCTTGACTTACAAAATACTGTGTGGACATTTTTAGTATGTCATTTAAATAACTGAAAGTATGTCATTTTTCTATATGGCTCTTTTTGTTGTACACCCATTATTAATAGTATACACAAATTACTATTTACATATTCAAGTGTCCAGGTTTAAACTTAATTTTAACTCCGTTTCTGTAAACTTCTTTCCTCCCACAAAAAAAGCAAAAAAAAAAAAGCATGAAGTTGGATTTCATGAAGTTACATGTTTGAGGAACTATAACTGTTACAAATTCCAAAAAGTAACATCTACTTTGCAATGATTATGCAGTAGCAAAAGAACAGCAGAAAGAATCAAATGTCTGCAGGGAACCTTTTCAAAGAGTATTTTAAATTGGTTTGGGTGCCTACAGCTCCTCACTCCCAGGAGTCCAGCTAATTAAAACACACCCCTGGCCTCCATCAAAGAGATTTTGGATTGTTCTCATTTTTCCATTGTCCTGTTCCCTTGCTCCCATCGTCAAATTTAGTCCACCACCTCACAGCCTTAATTCTAATTCCAGTTTAATTAATAAGATAAGCATGCGCATGGCTTGGTGAAAAGCTGCATGTTGAAAGAAAATATTTGCTACATTGGTATGTGGTGTGTATGGACCTTCATCCAACAGCGCTTTTGTCAAGCAGAACTGTTTATTGCAGGAGGAAACAAAAATGACCAGCTAACAAGTCTGTCTAACCTGAATGGATTGGCAGTCACAAAGTTCTCTGTGAAAAGACAGCAGAGAATTTCTGTTTGAAAGGATAGTCAAGTTTGCTTTTTGGGAGATAACCTCTTGCAGGTAGAGATAACCCTACTTGCACTTACTGTTTCTGCTTCAAAGTGCCGCTGTCCTCATTGAGAGGAACTGATTTAATTTCTTATGCTCTCATCATCTCTTCAAAAAGTCTTATGAATATGCAAGACTATCTCTGTGATTACGCTGGCAACTACTTGCCTAGTTGTTTTGAAAACATTGTTTCTTCATACAGTATACTGTATAATTTATAATCACAACATCCAATATTTGTAATTAGATCTGAGGTGGGGTTTTTTTACACAATTTTAAATGCACAGAAAACGTAAGTATTAGATGAGTGCTTCCTTTCTTGAACATTTCTTCTCCGAATAAGACCTGAAAGCAGGAGGCAGTTGTGCAGTTATGATTTAACCGTTTAACCTTTCTTCATTGATTTAACTCACTATACTACCTTGACACCTAATAGCAGTCCTGCTGTATGTTGTTGTTTTGGACATACCTGGCATTGCTACTGTGCTGATGAAAGTAAATGGCATTTGTTTTTTGAGCTTCAGACTGTGTGCAATATGCTGCCTGTCCCATCATCATTCCTCAGGGAGACCACTTATGGTTGGATAAATTGCCAACAGCTTTGCAGGCACCATCAGCTTTGGCATTCTTCACACAAGAACATAGTGTAGGAGGTGTCTGTCTGCCTGCTTGACTTGATATTAATACTTTTATATCGCACTCTGGATTGATTATTGTAACACTTTATTTCCTATGGAAAAAATGATATGGCAACCATGTGAACAAATATAAATTCTTCACATTTAGTTTCATTTCATAATTAATGTACTGCATGTAAAACTATCTTATTTATTTATAGCTAAAGCTCTATTTACAAGGGGAATAAGTATCTGAAGAGCATTCAGGTACACTCTTCAAATTAAGTTCTTCAAGGGTTCCTGTGTTCATTGGATAATTAAGGGTTTTTAGCATCTAAAATGGGTTCTACCTGGAACCTCTTCTGATAGGGAAACACTTTATTGTGGAGTTTATGCATTGGGCTATCCAAAAGTCATTGGCACCCTAAGTTTTTATACGAATGTTGTCTTGACTTCTGCATTATTGGGTCAGTATTAAAAATATATATATTTCCAAACGTTGCTTCCAACCAAAATTAAATGTTACAGAAAAATGTTTGTAGGTCAGTAAAGAAAGGAACATATTATTCAATAGACTGCTTTTCAGATGAACAAAGAATGCTGGCTGTCAGGGATTACCTGTAAAGAACAGAAATAATTGTGACAGTCAGTGTTTTCAGAATAACAGTGGCAGATTCTTGCCAGGCAATATTCTCATAAAACATATCTTGAATGCACAAAATGTATCCTGAGAATATTAATGAATTAAAAAAAAAACAATGAATTGTCATGCCAGTTACTGACTTTGGTTAGTTTTGTGCTGTTTACTTCTGTTTCATTTTTATTTCAATATTTTTGAAGGCATTTGTTGCATTAGAATATTTCTTTATATGTGCGCAAGACTTTGGTACAGTACTAGAGTCTTTAATGACTTTTCTTAAGGACAACTAAAGGGCGCTTGAGGGTCTGTTAATCAGTGCTGCATTAACATTTATGATAAAAAATGAGTAATGTTAAAAATGCTAAAGTTACAAAAAGCCCCAATGTTTTGTAAGACACATTAATGACACTGATTAAGTATTTTAATCTCCATACTCAATATTGCCATGTTTTTTACAAGCAGTAGCATGTGACTCACTAAAACAGAATCTGCTGGCTGAAAGACTTCTGCTGGGACTTAGCAGGTTTTGGAAATAATCCCCTCAAATAATTAGCACATTTTGTCAGCACCTGACTGTATGGCCCTGAGTTTATTACTCTAATTTGCTGCTTAGTGTAATAAAACAGACTAGCTACTTAAAAAAAAAGTTCTAATTACAGTCTACAAGAAGATTTTAATTTAGAATACAGATTCTACAGTATATTCATGTGGAAAATGAGACTAGAAGCTTCCTCAGCTCAGTCCTGATCCATGGGCTATTTGTTTTACACCCCTGCTGGAAGGTCTTTATTATAATTTCCCTGGTAACCAGCCTTGTGACATAAAATCCTGAAAGATGTCAAAACTACAGATAATCTAGACATTAAGTTCATATAAGGTTTCTGACATTGCATTCCTGTGTTATTCGCTGAGAGTAATGTTGTACATCTCTAAAGAATGCAAAGGGAATGTGTGCACTACACTTTTACTGCGATATGTACAGCACCATGCTATTAGCATACCTTCAATAGGTTACTTCTGAGGTATGTGGAGATTAAAAGGGCTTATATGAAAATTTGTGTGAATATATACCTTTTAATTCTTTGTTGTTCTTTGTACTTATGTAATCTCTGTGCAGGTGTGAATGTGTGGCCTTTCCTTTTTCTCCTTAATGAGAGTGAGTTATGCTGGTGTTATCCTTGCTTATCCTGTGGATATTTTGCCGGTGCTCTCTGGGGTCTCAGTCCGGGTGACATTTAGATGTCAGTTAATTAGATGTCAATGTCTATGTGTTTCTCTGTGTGCACCTCCACAACCTGCCAGTGAAATACTTTTTTAATGGAGTAGGAGTGCTTATATTCTACTGTCTGACATGGCCATCTCTTAGTGAAGCACCTTGTCTAAAATGGAGTTATGGTCATTTTATCATCGAGAAGCACAGCCTGCATCATGTGCTGTGCTGTAGTCACTGCTCATTGTGCTGACCAATGTTCATTGTATATGTCAAATGATATCTATCTACATGCAGTTCCAAAAATGCACAAGTAAAGTGAATGTAGTGCTGCTGCTGCAGCAGTAGCAGCTTTCTGCCCACAAATCAACTCCAATCAATAAGTGGACTTTAAGAAAAATAGGTTTGTCTGTGAAGGAGCCATTCACTCATGATATGCATAACATAAATCTCCATTCCTCATCGCTCAATGAGAGAAAATTCCTTGTTAATGATTTCTGCTTTTTTCCCCCTTAAATTGTCTAAATTCTTTTGAGAATATAGTACAGATCTTCTGTTCAAACCCCTAAAACTGTCTGCACTTTTCTAGGATTCTATAATTGAGAGTAATTATTCAAAGATCATGAGCTATAATTTCATCATCTCATCATCTCTAGCTGCTTTATCCTTCTACAGGGTCGCAGGCAAGCTGGAGCCTATCCCAGCTGACTACGGGCGAAAGGCGGGGTACACCCTGGACAAGTCGCCAGGTCATCACAGGGCTGACACATAGACACAGACAACCATTCACACTCACACCTATGGTCAATTTAGAGTCACCAGTTAACCTAACCTGCATGTCTTTGGACTGTGGGGGAAACCGGAGCACCCGGAGGAAACCCACACGGACACGGGGAGAACATGCAAACTCCACACAGAAAGGCCCTCGCCGGCCCCGGGGCTCGAACCCAGGACCTTCTTGCTGTGAGGCAACAGCGCTAACCACTACACCACCGTGCCGCCCTGAGCTATAATTTGTAGCTCCTTTTCTATATTACTACTTCAGAACTATGCTACAGTCAAGTCGGAAAGTCTGCACACCCCTTTCACCTTCTCCACATTTTATTATGTTACAGACTACAATAGATTGAGTTCATTTTTTGTCACAAAATTCTACACAAAATAGCCCATAATGACAAACTAAAAGCAGGTTTTTAGACATTTGTGCTAATTTATTAAAAATCAAAATATAAAATTATCATATGTACACAAGTGTGCACACCCTTTGATATGACATCCAGAAGTGAGCTGAGGTGCATTTTGTTTCCACTGATACTGCTTGAGATGTTTCTGCAACTTAATTGGAGTCCACCTGTGGTAAATTCAGTTGATTGGACATGATTGGGGATTGCCAACACCTGCCTATATAAGATCCCACAGTTGACAGTGCATGTCAGAGCAAACTCCAAGCCATGGGGTCAAAGGAATTATCTGCAGACCTCAAACACAGGATTGTGTCAAGGCATAGATCTGGAGAAGGGTACAGAAAAATTGCTGCAGCTTTACAGGTCCTAAAGAGCACAGTAGCCATCATCATTCGTAAGTGGAAGAAGTTTGGAACCACCAAGAATCTTCCTAGACCTGGCTGCCCGGCCAAACGCCAGGGAGGTGAGCAGGAACCCGAGGGTCACTCTGACGGAGCTCCAGCGTATTCTTGTGGAGATGGGAGAACCTTTCAGAAGATCAACCATCCAGGCAGCACTCCACAAATCAGGCCTTTATGGTAGAGTGGCCAGACGGAATCCACTCCTTACTAAAAGGCACATGACAGCCCTCTTGGAGTTTGCCAAAAGGCACCTAGAGGACTCTCAAACTATGAGAAACAAGATTCTCTGGTCTGATGAAACCAAAATTGAACTTTTTGGCCTGAATACCGAGTATCACGTCTAGAGGAAACCAGGCACCACTCATTATCTGGTTAATGCCATCCTTACAGTGAAGCATGGCGGTGGCAGCATCATGATATGGGGATGTTTTTCAGCAGCGGAAATGGGGTGACTAGTCCTGATAGAGGGAAAGATGAATGCAGCTAAGTACACCGGGATCCTTGAAGAAAACCTGCTCCAGAGCACTTTGGACCTCAGACTGGGGCGAAGGTTTACCTTCCAACATGACAACAACCTGAAACACACAACCAAGAGAACAAAGGAGTGGCTTCGGAGGAAGTCTGTGAATGTCCTTGAATGGTCCAGACCTTAATCCAATTGAACATCTGTGGAAGGAGCTGAAAATGGCTGTGTACCGATGCTCCCCATCCAACTTAACGGAGCTTGCAAGGATATGACAAGGGGAATGGGCAAAAATGTCCAGAAACAAGTGTGCCAAGCTCATAGCTTCTTTCCCAAGACGTCTTGAAGCTGTAATTGCTGCCAAAGGTGCATCAACCAAGTATTAGGCTAAGGGTATGTACAGATATGTAACCCCTAAATAACCTATTTTTGTCAGTAAAATACATGTGCACATTTTCTAAAAACTTGCTTTCACTTTGTCATTATGGGCTATTTTGTGTAGAATTTTGTGACACAAAATGAACTCAATCTATTGTAGAATAAGTCTGTAACGTAATAAAACATGGAGAAGGTGAAAGGGGTGTGCAGACTTTCCGGCTTGACTGTACGTTATTAACTGTGAGCCATCCCTACATTGTCACTTTCTTTCCAACCTTACTTTGCACATTCCCCCAGGTTACAGCAGCCTTCCCTCCACATTAGGTCCTGATGGTGTTGCCATGGTGTTCTCTATACCTGGGTGTTGCTTAAATGGCTTAAAGAGTACCAGTACAGCATTTAAACATGATGATGAATATTGATAGTACAAGCCCTAATAATAATGCACGTAAGTGCAGCCACCTGATTAGCTTTAAGTGCTTAAAAGTTCAAAAGCAAGTTGTTTTTGCACCCAGGACGTGATGTCAAGTCATTGATGGCCAGGTACCAGACATTAAGTGTAGCCAATGTAAACATACTTGTTAGCCTAGATTTAGTCAGATGAAAAATGGCTATCTTGAAGTCTTTATGAACCTCAGAAAAAGGACTATCCCCATCTGATAAATGATTTAAAGGTGCTGACTGCAAAGTCATCTGAAATTAATTTTTTTTAATTAATTGTGCATGGCATTTTCCTGTGTCTTGCAAGAACAAGATAATGCAGATAAGATGTGATCATTTTGATTTGCTGAAGGTTGCTTTTCGCCATTTTGGGACCATTTTCCTACCGCTTGTGGTAATCAGTATGGTCCTACGGAAATCATGTTTGGCTAAGAGCTTTTTGTGTGTGTGTGTGTGTGGGGGGGGGAATGCATGGCTTTAACTAATTAGCATAACTATGGAACTACATCACCCCAAGATGGCGATGTGTGGAAAATATTGTGCGGATTAAAAATTTAGATTCTACCAGCAGATTGCATTACATCCAACAGCTGAAACATGCAGATCCATATACAGTGGTGCTTGAAAGCTTAGAATTTTCTATATTTCTACATATATATGACCTAAAACATCATCAGATTTTTATACAAGTCCTAAAAGTAGATAAAGAGAACCCAGTTAAACAAATGAGACAAAAATATTATACTTGGTCATTTGTTTATCAAGGAAAATGATTCAATATTATATATCTGGGCCTGTTTTGCTACATCTGGGCCAGGACGGCTTACAATCATTGATGGAACAATGAATTCTGAATTATACCAGTGAATTCTAAAGGAAAATGTCAGGACATCTGTCCATGAACGGAATCTCAAGAGAAGGTGGGTCATGCAGCAAGACAATGACCCTAAGCACACAAGTCGTTCTACCAAAGAATGGTTAAAGAAGAATAAAGTTAATGTTTTGGAATGGCCGAGTCAAAGTCCTGACCTTAATCCAATCAAAATGTTGTGGAAGGACCTGAAGTGAGCAGTTCATGTGAGGAAACCCACCAACATCCCAGAGTTGAAGCTGTTCTGTACGAAGGAATGGGCTAAAATTCCTCCAAGCCAGTGTACAGGACTGATCAACAGTTACCGGAAACGTTTAGTTGCAGTTATTGCTGCACAAGGGGGTCACAGCAGATACTGCAAACAAAGGTTCACATACTTTTGCCACTCACAGATATGTAATATTGGATCATTTCCCTCAATAAATAAATGACCAATTATAATATTTTTGTCTCATTTGTTTAACTGGGTTCTCATCTACTTTTAGGACTTGTGTGAAAATCTGATGATGTTTTAGGCCATGTTTATGTAGAAATATAGAAAATTCTAAACAGTTCACAAACTTTCAAGCACCACTGTAATTTATACACAAATGTATTTATTATTTATTTTGTCCACTGTGCTCGCGTGCGTGCGCGCACCGTGCCTCGCTCATGTTCACTGCTTCAGATTGGATTAAATGCAGAGGAGGAATTTCGCCATGTTTGAGTTATACGTGTATGTGACAAAAATAAAGCCTTCTTGATTTACCCACAAATATATTTATTCCACTTGGAAAAGCATAGGGTAAACCAGGTACCAGATTTGGGACACTACAACATCCTGAACTATTTAGTATTTGGGACTTCTAAATACACCCAAGATGCTAAAGACATACAAAAATACAGATGCCTACCAATATTTCGAGGCAGGTTTTTTGCATGCCAGAATGTTATGGGAAATTCCCAGTAAAGAAAAATAGCTTATTATGACAAAGGTAAGCTCAAACTTGGACTTATAATGGTAATAAACAAGCCAGGGCATAGATCCAGTATATCTTATGGTGTTTAGCAAAGTCTACATTATCAGTACATCACAAAAATACTGCTCGTCTAGCCAAGCATTAGTTTGAATAAAATATCACGTCCAAAGCCTACGTCCAGATATACATTTTAACACTGCACACAGCTTTCACACTAACCGGATATAAAATGTTCTCCACACACAGGAATGCTTTGTTGTCATCCAGTGTTCCCGTTTAACTGCAGCTTGTCATCTTTCTGGGTTTGCCAGGAAGCAGTGAAAAGTTAAATTAGGCTTATCTTCACGCTTGTTGTTCCATCCAAAAGCACTACAGGTCTCTGGCATTCTTCTTTTATATGTGCGTCTACAAGTTTATCTGTAGATGCACTGCATTGGGCTTCCAGTTACTCGCGTACACTTGTGCTAGTCGCTGTCAAACACAAAGCTTTGCCAGATAAACAAATCTGCAGTTATGATGATGTCATGTTAAAGGCCCCTATAACCTCATACTTGCTACCGTGGAGTTGAGCTCATGCATTCTATGGCTAAGATAGCTAAGCACTAGCTAGAATGATTTAGCACCAGAAGTCCCAGCATTTTTCTGTCTACCTAGAAGACCCACATAGGGGCCATTTGGCCCGACCGCTTTTCCCCAATACACTAATCACTCATTTTGTTATGGTAATGAGGCTGTTAGTGGCAGTTTGTGGGGTGAGGAGGTCACATTTCACACACTTCACACTTCAGTGGTGAAGTCATGTTGGCTACTTCTGTGTGAATGTGAGAATGAGGAATAAAAACACATTCTATTCTAAAATGTGAACATGTGAATGTCCCATGTGACCATAACGACTCATGTGACTGCAACCAGACAATTGTTTGATGGATAAATACCTCAGTGCACATGGACTATCGCTTCAGTTCCCTCAAGAATTTTGTGGTGAAAGAAGCTCCTCTCCAAGGAACGAAGATGCAGAGATTCAACATTCAACAGGCATTGTAAGATTTCATTTCTAAGGCTACATCCACACGACAACGGCAACGAGATGTTATTACTCTGGAACCCGTTCTCAAAAAGATTGTGTTTTGGGCACCCAAAACGCCGGTGCCGTGTGGACGCCAGGCCTAAATGATAAGCAATTGTATCGGAGTCACCTGAATCCGTTGCCATGTGGACAGGGCCTAAGCTGTAAGGTAACTAACAGCCACATTTCCATAACAAAATGAATGTCTACAGGGAGGACTTGGGGCCAATTGGCCCTCTTGTGGGTTTTCTAGGTAAAAAGGCCAAATGGCCCCTGTCTGGGACTTCTAGTGTTTAGCTGTCCAGAAAAATGACATGTCATCTAACCTTGCTCTGTCTTGCAGTTGTACCCACTAGGCACGCTTTCCTTTTCTTTTCCACTGGCTTTTAGCTCGCAGGAGAGTGGAGTCTGCCATGTTTGCCCACACCAACTTGTTTACATGTGGGTTAAAAGTAGGTCAAACATGCCCCACAGTGGTCCTGTGATATTGCTGCTTGCTTGCTATGGCAATTTCTGGAATCGTAAAATGTGGGACATATTTTATCTCGGCAAAACAGTGACGCACAGGGTACATGGTGTATGCAGTGTCACAACATCTCGAAACTCCAACAGCTATAGACAGAACATTTTGCCCAGAATTCAACTTTGCAGTCAGCAGTATTAAGCAGCAAATCATCATATGATTTTAATGATGAAATTGGTGGTGCTTTGCAAGTGCAAATTTGGGAAGGCAGGTCAAGGGGTTCGGCAGTTATCTGGAGCCAATATGGAAAGTGTGCCAAGTGGAAAACTGAATTTAATTGTTTCATGGATAAATCCAGGTTGGAAAAGTATGTTGAACATAAGCCTGCATTGGAAATGGCTAATATAAAGGCTATGTTTACAGTGGTGCTTGAAAGTTTGTGAACCCTTTAGAATTTTCTATATTCCTGCATAAATATGACCTAAAACATCATCAGATTTTCACAGAAGTGCTGAAAGTAGATAAAGAGAACCCAGTTAAACAAATGAGACAAAAATATTATACTCGGTCATTTGGAAACTGGAGCATCCAGAGGAAACCCACGCAGAGAACATGCAAACTCCGCACAGAAAGGCCCTCGTCAGCCACAGGGCTCAAACCCGGACCTTCTTGCTGTGAGGCGACAGCACTAACCACTACACCACCGTGCCGCCCAAGTTCATTTTTTCAAAATTTAATTCAAAAAGGTAAAATTTCATATATAATATAACCCCGATTCCAAAAAAGTTGGGACAAAGTACAAATTGTAAATAAAAATGGAATGCAATGATGTGGAAGTTTCAAAATTCCATATTTTATTCAGAATAGAACATAGATGACATATCAAATGTTTAAACTGAGAAAATGTATCATTTAAAGAGAAAAATTAGGTGATTTTAAATTTCATGACAACAACACATCTCAAAGTTGGGACAAGGCCATGTTTACCACTGTGAGACATCCCCTTTTCTCTTTACAACAGTCTGTAAACGTCTGAGGACTGAGGAGACAAGTTGCTCAAGTTTAGGGATAGGAATGTTAATCCATTCTTGTCTAATGTAGGATTCTAGTTGCTCAACTGTCTTGGGTCTTTTTTGTCGTATCTTCCGTTTTATGATGCGCCAAGTGTTTTCTATGGGTGAAAGATCTGGACTGCAGGCTGGCCAGTTCAGTACCCGGACCCTTCTTCTACGCAGCCATGATGCTGTAATTGATGCAGTATGTGGTTTGGCATTGTCATGTTGGAAAATGCAAGGTCTTCCCTGAAAGAGACGTTGTCTGGATGGGAGCACATGTTGCTCTAGAACCTGGATATACCTTTCAGCATTGATGGTGTCTTTCCAGATGTGTAAGCTGCCCATGCCACACGCACTAATGCAACCCCATACCATCAGAGATGCAGGCTTCTGAACTGAACACTGATAACAACTTGGGTCGTCCTTCTCCTCTTTAGTCCAAATGACACGGCGTCCCTGATTTCCATAAAGAACTTCAAATTTTGATTCGTCTGACCACAGAACAGTTTTCCACTTTGCCACAGTCCATTTTAAATGATCCTTGGCCCAGAGAAGACGTCTGCGCTTCTGGATCATGTTTAGATACGGCTTCTTCTTTGAACTATAGAGTTTTAGCTGGCAACGGCGGATGGCACGGTGAATTGTGTTCACAGATAATGTTCTCTGGAAATATTCCTGAGCCCATTTTGTGATTTTCCAATATAGAAGCATGCCTGTATGTGATGCAGTGCCGTCTAAGGGCCTGAAGATCATGGGCACCCAGTATGGTTTTCCGGCCTTGACCCTTACGCACAGAGATTCTTCCAGATTCTCTGAATCTTTTGATATTATGCACTGTAGATGATATGTTCAAACTCTTTGCAATTTTACACTGTCGAACTCCTTTCTGATATTGGTCCACTATTTGTCGGCGCAGAATTAGAGGGTGGTGATCCTCTTCCCATCTTTACTTCTGAGAGCCGCTGCCACTCCAAGATGCTCTTTTTATACCCGGTCATGTTAATGACCTATTGCCAATTGACCTAATGAGTTGCAATTTGGTCCTCCAGCTGTTCCTTTTTTGTACCTTTAACTTTTCCAGCCTCTTATTGCCCCTGTCCCAACCTTTCTGAGATGTGTTGCTGTCATGAAATTTCAAATGAGCCAATATTTGGCATGAAATTTCAAAATGTCTCACTTTCGACATTTGATATGTTGTCTATGTTCTATTGTGAATATAATATCCGTTTTTGAGATTTGTAAATTATTGCATTCCGTTTTTATTTACAATTTGTACTTTGTCCCAACTTTTTTGGAATCGTGTGTGTATATATATATATATATATATATATATATATATATATATATATATATATATATATATATATATATATATGAAAATCAGAAATCCAGTATCTCAAATTATTAGCATATTTCCTAAGATCAATCAAAAATGACTTACAATCCAGAAATTTCCAACTTCTGAAAAGTACGTTAATTTATACACTCAATACATAGTTGGGGCTCCTTTACCACAAATTACTTCAATGCAGTGTGGCATGGAGGCAATCAGCCTGTGACACTGCTGAGGTGTTATTGAAGCCCAGATTGCTTTGATAGCAGTCTTCAACTTGTCTATATTTTTTGAGTCGGGTGTTTTCTCATCAGGGGTGGCACGGTGGTGTAGTGGTTAGCGCTGTTGCCTCACAGCAAGAAGGTCCTGGGTTCGAGCTCCGTGGCCAGCTAGGGCCTTTCTGTGCGGAGTTTGCATTTTCTCTGCGTGCGTTTCCTCTGGGTGCTCCGGTTTTCCCCACAGTCCAAAGATATGCAGGTTAGGTTAACTGGTGAGTGTGAATGGTTGGTTATGTGTCAGCCCTGTGATGACCTGGCGACTTGTCCAGGGTGTACCCTGCCTTTTGCCCGTAGTCAGCTGGGATAGACTCCAGCTTGCCTGCGACCCTGTAGAACAGGATAAAGCAGCTAGAGATAATGAGATGAGATGTTTCTCATCATCTTGACAGTATGCATAGATTCTCTATGGCGTCCAGGTGAGGTGAGTTGGCTGGCCAATCAAGCACAGTAATATCATGAATTTATAGCGGAGTGCCGCTCCATACTTCAGAGAATTTGGTGATGCATTGACCTGATTTTTGACGGCTTTTGTGATTGTAGGGTACCCGATTGTATGTGCAAGGCAACATGTCTCATAAATACTTCACCACCGGACAACAAAATTTGTATCTTTATTTTCATAAAATAGACGGGTTTTATCCAATGCTTATTTTTAATATGCTTTTTAATAAATAACGTCGGATTATCAAAACAGTAACGTCCTCTTTTGAAGCACCAACCACCTCTGAAGTTATAGAAATTGTCCAAAATTTAAAAGATTCTGCTGCTGGACATGATGAACTCTGTGCCAGTGTATTAAAGGTATCTCTCCCCTAACTCATATCCTCAAAATGTTGCTTCAAAATTGAGGGGTTCCAATTGCAATAAAAATTACCAAAATAATTCTTATCTTCAGAACTAGTGTTCCCATAGAAATAAACAATTATTTCCTGATTTCAGTTTTGCCCTGCATATCTAAAGTTCTTGAAAAACTGATATACAACCGCTTATGAAATACCTGAACCATAATGATATTCTTTATCAACATCAGTATTGCTTTTGCAAGGGATATTTTACCTCTATGGCCCTCATTCAATTCACTAATAAAATAACTACAGCTATTGACACCATAGGGATGTTTTTAGACCTATCAAAGGTGTTTGATACGGTAAACCACTCTGTTCTCCTTAGGAAATTAACAACATCTTGCATAAAAGACACTACACTAAAATGGTTTCACAGTTATTTAAGTAAGAGACAGCAGTATCTGGCTTTGGATGAAGCCAAATCTTTCTGTAAATCAGTAAAATGTGGAATTCCACAGAGTTCAATTTTAGGTCCTTTTATTGTTCTTAATTTATATGAACAATCTTGCAGAAGCATCAACAATTCTTTTTCATTCTTTTTGCTGATGACACTAATCGAACATAGCGTAGTTCTGGCAGGCTACAAAGTCGAGCTCAGCCCTCAATCCCAGCTACATCACCTGACTGCAGCTCATCTCAAGCCAGCCCACATCAGCTGTCAGCTCTCCTGATTCTCTTCTTCACATTCTATTGGCATATCTCTCATAGGGCACCTTATTTAAGCTGCGTTAACCTGCCTACCTTTGTTGCTTCCTCTGCAAGCCATTTTGCAAGAGAGCACCATTTCCATTTACTAGAACTCTCACTTGGCAAGTAGAAGTCTTTTGCTCCCAGGATTAATGAATGGCCTGTGTCCAGACTCCCAGAAATCTTGTTAATAAATTGCATCGCGGCCCCAGTCAGAGCTTCCCTTGAGGAACTGTTTGCATTGTCACAGGGGACATCTGCATTGAGCCCCCAGCTGCAGATCTTTTCAGCTCCTCTGCTCCTAGGGAAGCTGATGAAAATGAAGACACTGTCCCCACCTCTGCGCAGTCCCAGCTCCGACCGCTCTGGCTCCCAAGAGAGCCCAAGTCTAAGCCCAGCAGCCGCACCTGTTGACCTGAATAACTCCTCCTTGTCCAGCATCATTTGCCACCATGAAATCCAGAATCCAAGCCCTGGAATCCAGTTTAGTTCCCTCTACAAGTTCGTGTTTCCTGGCAACAGCAGGTTTGTTTACATCCTCCATGCTCCCAATTTAGCAGCGGGGCCAGCCCCTGCATCACAGAAGGATGATGTCACCACCAAACTACTCAATCTGTTGACTGGCATTAATCCTATAGGTATAGCTCACTGTAAATATTTTGGGGAGCGAGAGAAGAAAAAGAGGGGGAAAAATGCCTAATTGACGAAGCTCAAAACATCAATCGTCTTGTTCAGGTCATGCCTTTAAAACCTTTGCATTGGCATTTATTTGGCTTAATGGAGAGATAGGATGTAGTTCTCAGTGAGGCTCACCTTCAGTTGTTGCAGCAGCCCAAAAATATTTGACACCTCATCAGAGGCTTTTTGCTGGACCCTCCTTAACAACTGTAAACTGCTTTTCATGCGTCCCCTCTTAGAAGACTTTTGCTAGTGGACTACCCAATTCAAAGCCAGACTGATGTATCTCAGAGCTCAAACATACATTTACAAATTGGGTATTCCTGTATCTAGAGAAAAGAAATCAGGCCCTCTCCACACTATAGAATTTCTAGGCATCACTTTAGACAGCAACTAGATGCAAGTTTCACAGGCCTCTCAGAAAAATCTAATTGCATCAGAGAGGTCATGAGAAGTGCAGGAGGCAATAGCAATTTCAAAAAGGGAATTGCTTCTATGTTTGGGCATCTTAATTACGCAATGCGTGTTATTCCCCAGGACATGCCTTTATATCCAGGCTTCTCGACCTCTGAATCTGTAGAGAACTCCATGATAGGGTGAGCTTGGATCCAGGTTGTAGATCGGAACTCTGATTCTGGTCTCCTCCTTTTGCATAAATGGAACAGTATTTAATTCTCCTATAATGAAAACCTGGAATCTCCATTAGCAATTAAGTTGCTCACAGACACAGTTCTTTCCATTGGTTGGGGTGGGTCCAGTAATCAGCAGTTCACTGATGCATGGCCAAAAGAAGTCATATTTGCCAGCTAACACTTCTTCTACTGCTCTAATGGAAATCTACTCACTTGTGTAGCTCGTCTTCTGTTCGTCTTCCTAACGCTGGTCAAGAAAGAAAATCATGTTTTTGTGACAATGAAGCAGCTGTAAACATCATTAACAAAGGGCACTCCTCAGTTCCGTTTATTATTAGATTTGTGATGCACCTCACATGGTCCTAATTTCATTGTTTGAACAGCCCATATTCCAGGCTTGGACAACAAATGGCCAGTTGTTTGTCTCGCTTTGAATTTCAGAATTTTGCCAACTGTGCCCGGAGGCAATGCCATCCAGCCTGACCTGCCCATGTTCATTCAAACTGCGCAAAATTAAACAATAAATGTTATTGCATAGCTGCTCAGGCTCTCTGTATAAACTTACTAGCTATGTTACCCCAACTAGTAATCTGTGAAGCTTCAACTCGCCTCACTGTGTTTCATCTTGGTTTAACTTGCTTCCTACTTAATAGTTCAGCTAGCTCCTCCTGTTGGCTGTTCCATCAAAGCACATGGAAGGCCAGGGAGGTCTGCCTGGTGTGGTGGTTTTGGGGAGTTTTGCTGCTGCTCTCCCTGCTTTATCCTTTCCATGTAGGCACATGGTTGGGCAGGGATGTGTGCTCTTCTTGCCCCAAGGCTTTCCATGTATGCACATGGAAGGGCAGAGAGGTCCCAGAACAGAGCCACCTGCCAAATGCAAATATTGCAAATGTAAATAAAGTTTCTTTAATGAAAGTGGTCTGGACATAAATCAGGCATAACATAGTTCTGGCAGGCCACAAAGTCAAGCTTAGCCCTCAATCCCAGCTACATCAGCTGACTGGAGCTGACCTCAATCCAGCACACAGCAGCTGTCAGCCAAGCTGATTCCCATATATGCATTCTATTGGCATGTCTCTCATCTCATCTCATTATCTCTAGCCGCTTTATCCTGTCCTACAGGGTCGCAGGCAAGCTGGAGTCTATCCCAGCTGATTACAGGCGAAAGGCAGGGTACACCCTGGACAAGTCGCCAGGTCATCACAGGGCTGACACATACACAGACAACCATTCACATTCACACCTACGGTCAATTTAGAGTCACCAGTTAACCTAACCTGCATGTCTTTGGACTGTGGGGGAAACCGGAGCACCCGGAGGAAACCCACGTGGACACGGGGAGAACATGCAAACTCCGCACAGAAAGGCCCTCGCCGGCCACGGGGCTCGAACCCGGACTTTCTTGCTGTGAGGCGACAGCGCTAACCACTACACCACCGTGCTGCCGCATGTCTCTCATAGGGTGCCTTATTTAAGCTACTTTAACCTGCCTATCTTTGCTACTTCCTCTGAAAGCCATTTTACAACCTACCTCCACCCCAGCTCTTCCACTTTTATGCTGTCTGACTTTAATCACTGTCATTTCTGTATCACTGATGCCTGCTTACAACCCTGCAACTTACAGGCTCTGTGCTGCTCACTACAGTATATGCAATCTGGGTTAGCTAAGTTCACATTAAAAACATGTATGACTCTGCATGGTCTTACTTCACTTCATTTTGTGCCAACTTATCCGTAGCTATTTTGCCTGTAAATATTTCCATCATAGTATCTATTTGTAAGACCATTGCATATATAAGTATGCATTATTTAATGTGACATTTTGAAGTCATATACTGTACACTTTTGCAGTGTGGCAGGGTCCATTATCCTGCTGAAAGAGGTCAGTGCCATTAAGGAATAGTGTTGCCTTGAAAGGGTATACTTGGTCTGTAGCCATGTTTAGGTACTTGGTATGTGTCAAAGTAACATCCACATGAATGCCAGGACTTGCAATTGCCCAGTGCATCACACTGCCTCTGCCACATGCCTTCATCCCATAGTGCATCCTGGCACCATCTCGTCCCCCGATAAGCAACACACAGGTGCCCAGCTGGCCACATATTTAAAAAAAAAAAAAGGGATTCACCAGTCCAGGCCACCTTCTTCCCTTGCTCCATGGTCCAATTCTGTTGCTCACATGCCTATTGTAGGCACTTTCCCCGGTGGACAGGAGTCCACATTAGTGCTCTGACCAGTCTGCAGCTACTCAGTCCTTTCAAAGCAAGCTGTGATGTGTTGTGCGTTCTGATGCCTTTCTTTCATAGCCAGCATTCACATTTTCAACAATTTGTGCTACAGTTGTTCTTCTGTGGTTTGCTGATTGATTGCCCTTCCTTGGAAAAGGGAAAAATCCTGCAAAAGCAGCTAACCTTCATTAAAGGATTTGTCGCAGGAATTCAGTTCATTCATGCTTTTTGGATCCATCCACCTTCAGCCTACCTGAAAACCCATCTATTCATCTCCTGCTAAATGGCCTTAAGGGAGAGAAACCACAAGGCAATGATGTATGTCTCCCTTTCACTCTCCCACTTCTGTATAAATTAATCACATAATTAAGGGGTGGTGCTTCAGTCTTATTATAGACCTTCTAATAGAAACAGTCTTTGGCTACGTTCACACTGCAGGCTGAAGTGACTCAAATCCGATCTTTTCGCCCATATGTGACCTGTATTCGATCTTTTATTGACAATATGAACGACACAGATCCGATTTTTTTCAAATCCGACCCTGGCCGTTTGGATATGTGGTCCTAATTCCGATTCCTATCCGCTCTTTTCATATGCGACTTCAGTCTGAACCGCCAGGTCGCATTCATCCGACTTACACGTCATCAACAAGCCACAAACGTCACTATTCTGCGCTGAAGTAGGCGGCGGGTCTCTCAAAAAAAGTTACAACAACATGGCGCATGACCACGGGCGCAGATAGAGGGTGGGACTCGTCCCACCCAGATTTAAATTCACCTCGTTCGGTCCCCCCCACTTATAGGGAGGAAAAAACGTCTATGCTGTCTTTCTTTGCATAAGGCAAACCTCACGGAAAAATCAAAAGACTAATTACCATTCGGTTTATTGAGGTGCACAGCAGTGTATACATGGTTGCAACAACTCACATAAAACAAAACAAAGACTGATATTCGGTTGGTTGAGCTGCGCAGACTGCACAGGTTGCGAGCTTGAGCTTGGTTGCTATGGTTACCGGTACTAACAACAAGTTTGACAGGCATATTGGGGTTGGGGTTGGTTTGCTGGCAGCTTTGTCCCTCCCAGTTTTTTTGTCCCCCCCAGTTCAAAAAACGTATCTGCGCCCCTGCGCATGACATCAATGCGAGGGACGCTTCGGGCTGTGAAGGTTCTGAATCTTCTCAATGGAAGGACGCAGAGGTTAGGGAGCTGATTTCCATTTGGGGGGATAAAGCTATTCAAGCTAGATTGGATGGGTCATACCGCAACCGGGCGGTTTTACTTCCGTAAACACTGGCCATGCTCACTGCGTGTGACGTCGTCGTATCCTGCAATGCGCATGCGGAACACTTTTAGGTCGCTTTTCGTTCATACTGAGGATCACCTACAAGTCGCATATATTTGTTAATGTGAACGACCTCACAAAAAAATCGGATTTCACAAAAAAATCGGAATTGAGCATTAAGCCTTGCAGTGTGAACGTAGCGTTTGTTGCTGCTCTCCCTGCTTTAGCCTTTCCATGTAGACACATGGAAGGGCAGGGAGGTGTGCTCTCCCTGCCTCAAGGCTTTCCACATAGGCACGTGGAAGGGCAGCGAGGTCCCAGAACAGAGCCACCCACGAAATACAACTTGCTGCAAGTATTGCAAATGTAAATAAAGTTTCTTTGACGAAAGTGGTCCTGACAGAAATATCTTTCTTTCACACCAGGACTTTGATACACTGATACTGTTGGCAAACAAGCTATCCATCAACATAAAAAAAAAAACACGATTTTTTTTTGTAGAAAAAACAAAATTTAGAACAGTAAGGCCAAAATTTTCTGAACGAATGTCCCCCTTTCACAAGTGTGCCAGGCAAAATTCCTAGGCATAATCATTGATTGTCTGACCTCGAAAGCCCATATCTCTATGATAGTCAAAAAAAAAAGCAAAAACTATTGAAATTATGGGAAAAATTAGATATCGTTTCACTCAGAAACCCCTCTTCACTATTTACAACAGTAGTCTATCCATAACTTGTTTACTGCAACATTATTTGGAGTGTGCTTGTCACATTTCATTTATATCCTATATTTTCTCTTCACAAAAAGTTTGTACAGAGAGTCACTGGTTCCGGATTTTACACCCACTCATCACCTTTATTTCTGAAGCTAAAAGTTTTAAATATTCTGGATATCAGTAGATTACAATTTGCTCTTTTCACGTTTCAATTCCTTAGAAACAATCTTCCTCAGCCATTTGAAAACTTTCTAAATCTTAACACACAGGTATACAACTACCATACTCGCCAGACAAGTCAACTTCACATTTCCCTTGTCAGAACATCCTTATCCCAATCTTGGTGGTATGATACAAATGCGTCAAAGTCGAGAACAATCTTACCCTCTCCATCAGAATTTCTACTTCTCTACTTGGATTTAAAAGTGGTCTCAAAAATTATCTCCCATGTTATCCTAGTAACTTTTGACCAGTCTATTCTTTTTAAAATGATTGTCATCTCTGAAAACCTCCTACACATTTTTTTTTTCCCGCAATTCACTTGTACTGATAGTACATAACTACCTTTTTACATATTTTGTACCTTAGTTATTAGTTCACTTATATATGATATTTTATAGTATTGATAAGCATGTTTATTTGAATCATTTTTATTTTTTACTTTAATCATTTAATTTTTAGGGGCGGCACGGTGGTGTAGTGGTTAGCGCTGTCGCCTCACAGCAAGAAGGTCCTGGGTTCGAGCCCCGGGGCCGGCGAGGGCCTTTCTGTGCGGAGTTTGCATGTTCTCACCGTGTCCGCGTGGGTTTCCTCCGGGTGCTCCGGTTTCCCCCACAGTCCAAAGACATGCAGGTTAGGTTAACTGGTGACTCTAAATTGACCGTAGGTGTGAATGTGAGTGTGAATGGTTGTCTGTGTCTATGTGTCAGCCCTGTGATGACCTGGTGACTTGTCCAGGGTGTACCCCGCCTTTCGCCCGTAGTCAGCTGGGGTAGGCTCCAGCTTGCCTGCGACCCTGTAGAAGGATAAAGCGGCTAGAGATAATGAGATGAGATTTAATTTTTATATTATGGAGAGTACTGATAAGTATTTTTATTTTAATCATTATTAATTTGATTATTGTTACTTTTAGACCTATGGCATGGGGGAGGAGGTAGTATAACCTAATAGGTTTGCTTACTCCCCTAGCACAGTTTCTTATTGTCGTCATTTATTTTTGTCTTTTTTCATATCTCATCTTATTATCTCATCTCATTATCTCTAGCCGCTAATTATTTACTAACACATTTTACACTCCTAGGAGCTCCGATGCGCGCATATATATATATATATATATATATATATATATATATATATATATATATATATATATATACACTCACCGGCCACTTTATTAGGTACACCATGCTAGTAACGGGTTGGACCCCCTTTTGCCTTCAGAACTGCCTCAATTCTTCGTGGCATAGATTCAACAAGGTGCTGGAAGCATTCCTCAGAGAGTTTGGTCCATATTGACATGATGGCATCACACAGTTGGCGCAGATTTGTCGGCTGCACATCCATGATGCGAATCTCCCGTTCCACCACATCCCAAAGATGCTCTATTGGATTGAGATCTGGTGACTGTGGAGGCCATTTGAGTACAGTGAACTCATTGTCATGTTCAAGAAACCAGTCTGAGATGATTCCAGCTGTATGACATGGCACATTATCCTGCTGAAAGTAGCCATCAGAAGTTGGGTACATTGTGGTCATAAAGGGATGGACATGGTCAGCAACAATACTCAGGTAGGCTGTGGCGTTGCAACGATGCTCAATTGGTACCAAGGGGCCCAAAGAGTGCCAAGAAAATATTCCCCACACCATTACACCACCACCACCAGCCTGAACCGTTGATACAAGGCAGGATGGATCCATGCTTTCATGTTGTTGACGCCAAATTCTGACCCTACCATTCGAATGTCGCAGCAGAAATCGAGACTCATCAGACCAGGCAACGTTTTTCCAATCTTCTATTGTCCAATTTCGATGAGCTTGTGCAAATTGTAGCCTCAGTTTCCTGTTCTTAGCTGAAAGGAGTGGCACCCTGCGTGGTCTTCTGCTGCTGTAGCCCATCTGCCTCAAAGTTCGACGTACTGTGCGTTCAGAGATGCTCTTCTGCCTACCTTGGTTGTAACGGGTGGTTATTTGAGTCACTGTTGCCTTTCTATCAGCTCGAACCAGTCTGGCCATTCTCCTCTGACCTCTGGCATCAACAAGGCATTTCCGCCCACAGAACTGCCGCTCACTGGATATTTTTTCTTTTTCGGACCATTCTCTGTAAACCCTAGAGATGGTTGTGCGTGAAAATCCCAGTAGATCAGCAGTTTCTGAAATACTCAGACCAGCCCTTCTGGCACCAACAACCATGCCACGTTCAAAGTCACTCAAATCACCTTTCTTCCCCATACTGATGCTCGGTTTGAACTGCAGGAGATTGTCTTGACCATGTCTACATGCCTAAATGCACTGAGTTGCCGCCATGTGATTGGCTGATTAGAAATTAAGTGTTAACGAGCAGTTGGACAGGTGTACCTAATAAAGTGGCCGGTGAGTGTGTGTGTGTGTGTGTGTGTATATATATATATATATATATATATATATATATATATATATATATATATATATATATATATATATATATATATATATATAAAGCTTTGAGTGTCTATACTATTCCAGCTAACCGGCTTGCACGGCCTGAATCCCTTTTCCATGGATGGTGTTGGAATATTGTTGGCACAGCATTGGGTTTGAGTCTAACAAGACCTGCATAGCCCAAGAGCTCAGCCTGTAGACTTCTTTCAAAAGAACTGGGCCCAAAATAGTCCTTGTAAACAACAGAATTTCTACCAAAGTAGACTGTTTCTAAAGTGTGACTTGTATCGAAGTTGTGTAGCCACTTTTTAGCAAGTCATTTATGTTGCTTGGTTGTTGGTATGGAACACAGAAAAAAAAATGCTTTCCCTTATTATCATGTGTTTTTATTTTTGCAACCATAGGCTTTGTATTCTGCCATTTTTCAACAGTGTTTTGTACATCTGGCTACATCGTAGTGTCAGGAGTAGCATGCCAATCAAGCTACAGGAAACCTTTTCAATGATTCTACATCATGCTGACCTTTGACACTGCCCACAAAATGGCAATATGGCTACGCCATGAAGTGGAACGTACAGTGTCTTGCAGAAGTATTCATCCCCCTTGGTGTTTGTCTTTTGTTGCATTACGAGCTGGAATTAAAATGGATTTTTGGAGGGTTAGCACCATTTGATTTACACAACATGCCTACAACTTTAAAGGTGAAAATTGTTTCCTTGTGACAAACAATAATTAAGATGAAAAAACAGAAATATGGAGTGTACATAGGTATTCAACCCCTTTCGTATGAAACCCCCAAATAAGAGCTGATCCAACCAATTCACTTCACAAGTCACATAATTAGTTGATTAAGATCCACCTGCGTGCAAACTGTCACATGATCTGTTACATGATTTCTGTATAAATCAACCTGTTTTGGAAGGACCCTGACTCTACAACACTACTAAGCAAGCAACATGAAGACCAAGGAGCACTCCAAACATGTCAGAGACAAAGTTGTGAAGAAGTATAGACCAGGGTTTGGTTACAAAAAAAAAATCCCAAACTTTGAATATCCTACAGAGCACCATTAAATCCATTATAGCAAAATGGAAAGAATATGGCACCGCTACAAACCTGGCAAGAGAAAGCTGCCCACCAAAACTCACAGACCAGGCAAGGAGGGCATTCATCAGAGATGCAACAAAAACACCAAAGATAACACCGAGTTACAAAGATCTACAGTGGAGATGGGAGATAGAACCACTTTAAGCCATACACTCCACAGAGCTGGGCTTTTATGGAAGAGTGGCCAGAAAAAAGCCATTGCTTAAGAAAACACCTTTGGAGTTTGCCCAACAGCATGTGGCAGACTCCCCAAACACATGGAATAAAATTCTCTGGTCAAATGAGTCTAAAATTGATCTTTTTGGCCATCATGGGAAATGTCATGTGTGACGCAAACCCAACACCCTGAGAACGCCATTCCTACAGTGAAGCATGGTGGTGGCAGCATCATGCTGTGGAGATATTTTTCATCTGCAGGGACAGGAAAGCTGGTCAGGATTGAAGGAAAGATGGATGGCACTAAATGCAGGGCAGTTCTAGAGGAAAACCTGTTTGAGTCAGCCAGAGGTTTGAGACTGGGGTGAAAGTTCACATTCCAGCAGGACAGTGACTATAAACATACTGCTAAAGCTACACTGGAGTGGTTTAAAGGGAAAATTTAAATGTCTTGGAATGGCTGAGTTAAAGCCCAGACCTCAATCCAGTTGGGAATCTGTGGCATAACTTGAAGATTGCTGTACACCAATGCAACCCATCTAACGTGAAGGAGTTGGAGCAGTTTTTCTTTGAGGGATGGTCAAAAATCCCAGTGGCTAGATGTGCTAAGCTAATAGAGACATACGCAAAGAGACTTTCAGCTATAATTGCAGCAAAAGGGTTGCTCTACAAAATGTAGACTTTGGGGGTGAATACCTATGCACACTCCATATTTCTGTTTGTTTTTTCATCTTAATTATTGTTTGTGACACACTTAAAAAAAAAAAATTCACTTTAAAGTTGTAGGCATGTTGTGGAAATCAAATGATGCTAACCCCCCAAAAATCCATTTTAATTTCAGCTTGTAATACAACAAAACAGGACAAACACCAAGGGGGACGAATGTTTTTGCAAGATACTGTAAGTGAGCGGGCAAACAAAATAATTTAAAGCACTACTTTATGTGACAGTGTGACAATACAGGGTAGTCAAATTGCATTTGTGTAAAATGTGTAATATTTCTAGCCAGATGTTCATTTTTCACTGCGGATACCTTTTAATTGTGGTTTGGTCACAAAACAAAGATTTAATGAGTCTTTTCATTGCTACCTCACCACATAATGTGTTCAGGAATGAGTCTTCAAATATGTGTATAGAAACTTTTCACCTTCCATTGTAAAATGTTGAAGACTCAGTGTATAAATGAACATACTTTTCAGAAGTTGTACATTTCTGTATTCTAAATCCTTCTTTGACTGATCTTAGGAAATATTTTAATTATTTGAGATACTGGATTTATGACTTAGTCCTTAACATCAAAGTTGTAATAGTCTCATATCATTATCTCTAGCCGCTTTATCCTTCTACAGGGTCGCAGGCAAGCTGGAGCCTATCCCAGCTGACTACGGGCGAAAGGCGGGGTACACCCTGGACGAGTCGCCAGGTCATCGCAGGGCTGACACATAGACACAGACAACCATTCACACTCACATTCACACCTACGGTCAATTTAGAGTCACCAGTTAACCTAACCTGCATGTCTTTGGACTGTGGGGGAAACCGGAGCACCCGGAGGAAACCCACGCGGACACGGTGAGAACATGCAAACTCCACACAGAAAGGCCCTCGCCGGCCATGGGGCTCAAACCCGGACCTTCTTGCTGTGAGGCGACAGCGCTAACCACTACACCACCATGCCGCCCCAGTTGTAATAGTGTTTTTAAGAAATATTGTGACATGCCCAAAAGTGATAGAAACATGTGACGAGATTATCCATGTGTGACTCTGAGCGGTCACTGAGGTGACCAGTAGGTGGGAGGTCGTGGAGGCACGAGTGAAAAAGGAAAAAGGAGTTGTGAATGGATTACGCTTTATTTAAGATCCTGATGGCCTGCAGGTCAAAATTGTTCTTCAGCCTACTAGTTCTGGGTTTCATACTGCCTTGTGCCTGTTGGCAGTCTGGTAAACAGTCCATGCATTGGGTGATTGCAATCTTTTGTGATGCTTTTGTGAGCATTCCTCAGACATTGTGTATGGGAGATGTCCTGTAAGACTGAGAGCTTGTTGCCAGTAACGAGTTCAGCCAAACCAGACAGTCATGCATGATGCTGTCTACAGTGAATTTGTAGAAGTTGGTCAGGATTTTGAGGGGAGACCAAACTTCCTGAGCCTCCACAGAAAGTAGAGTCACTGATGAGCACATTTCATCACAGTTTTAGTGTGATGGGACCAGGTCAGATCAATGGAGAAGTACACAAAGAGGAACTTGATACTCCTAACTCTTTCCACAACAGGCCATCCTCCTGCAGCCCCCTGTAATCCACAATCTCCTTCTCCTTTGTTTTACTGATTCTGAGGCAGAGGTTGCTGTCGTTCCACTATTCTGATAATGTTTTAACCTCATCTCTGACCTCATCTCTAAATAATTTGAATATTTTGCTTTTTGATCAATAACTGTAAAGAAGCTGGTAGTTTATGGGGTTAAATTCCATTTCCTTTCCAATGACATCAAAAATAGAATTTCAAAAACTCAACACACTACAATAATTTGTGTGAATTCACATCAAAGCACTTTTACTGTAAGTGAGCAATTACATGGCTATGATTGTTACTCAGGCATATCCACACCAGGAGCATGAAAGACACAAAATGGATGAGTTCTGATTAAATGCAGGACTACATTACTGACACTAGCAGCAGAAGCATAGTTAGCGCGTTTAAGGTTTTTCACACAAGTTTACTGCAGTGGTAACACTGCCATTTCAAGTATACTGCAGAACCCTTTCTGACCAGTACTGTAAGTGTTCTACATTTTAAGCATAAACTCTCACTCTAACAATCTCATAGCAATCAAATACATTTAGTATATCTATCAGGCTCTATCATGAGAAACTGCCTGATTTTTCCCAGACAGATTTATTATAAGGTGTCTCATATGGAAAAGCTCTGTCACACTTGCTCATTCCTTTATAATTCTTGTGTAATGGTAAAAACTCAGCTTGTCATTTGTGTGTGAACTACAGGGAGTGCAGAATTATTAGGCAAATGAGTATGTTGACCACATTACCCTCTCTATGCATGTTGGCCTACTCCAAGCTGCATAGGCTTGAAAGCCTCCTACCAATTAAGCATACCAGGTGATGTGCATCTCTGTAATGAAAAGGGGTGTGGTCTGACATCAACACCCTATATCAGGTGTGCAAAATTATTAGGCAACTTCCTTTCCTTTGGCAAAATGGGTCAGAAGAGGGATTTGACGGACTCAGAAAAGTCAAAAATAGTGACATATATTGCAAAGGGATGGAGCACTCTTAAAATTGCCCAGCTTTTGAAGTGTGACCATCGAACAATCAAGCGCTTCATTCAAAATAGTCAACAGGGTCGCAAGAAGCGCGTTGAAAAAAAAAAAAGGCGCAAACTAACTGCTCGTGAACTGAGGAAAGTCAAGCGTGAAGCTGCCAAGATGCCACTCGCCACCAGTTTTGCCATATTTCAGAGCTGCAACATCACTGGAGTGTCAAAAAGCACAAGGTGTGCAATACTCAGGGACACGGCCAAGGTAACAAAGGCTGAAAAACGACCACCACTGAACAAGACACACAAGATGAAACGTCAAGACTGGGCCAAGAAGTATCACAAGACTGATTTTTCTAAGGTCTTATGGACAGATGAAATGAGAGTGAGTCTTGATGGGCCAGATGGATGGGCTCGTGGCTGGATCAGCAAAGGGCAGAGAGCTCCAGTCCGACTCAGATGCCAGCAAGGTGGAGGTGGGGTACTGGTATGGGCTGGTATCATCAAAGATGAGCTTGTGGGACCTTTTCGGGTTGAGGATGGCGTCAAGCTCAACTCCCAGTCCTATTGTCAGTTTTTGGAAGACACCTTCTTCAAGCAGTGGTACAGGAAGAAGTCAGCATCCTTCAAGAAAAACATGATTTTCATGCAGGACAATGCTCCATCACACGCATCCAAGTACTCCACAGCATGGCTGGCCAGAAAGGGTCTAAAGGAAGAAAGATTAATGACGTGGCCTCCTTGTTCACCTGATCTGAACCCCATAGAAAACCTGTGGTCCCTCATCAAATGTGAGATCTACAAGGAGGGGAAACAGTACACATCTCTGAACAGTGTCTGGGAGGCTGTGGTTGCTGCTGCACGCAATGTTGATCGCAAACAGATCAAAACACTGACCGAATCCATGGATGGCAGGCTTTTGAGTGTCCTTGTAAAGAAAGGCGGCTATATTAGTCACTGATTTTTTTTTATTTTTTTTTTGAATGCCAGCAATGTATATTAGTGAATGTTGAGTTGTTATATTGGTTTCCCTGGTGAAAATAAATGAGTGAAATGGGTATATGTTTGTTTTTTGTTAAGTTGCCTAATAATTATGCACAGTTATAGTCACCTGCACACACAGATATCCTCCTGAGATACCGTAAATCCTCTAATATAGGCCGGGGCCTTTATTTCACTCAAGTGCATCTTGGTCCAGGCCATTATTGGAAGGAGGCCAGAATTAGAGGCAGGCCTCTATTTCTATTTGAGCAAAACAGACTACCAGTGGAATGAATAAAAACGAGATTTTGTGTCTATTTGAACCTATAAAATAGGTTGATGCTTGGTTGCCTGGTTACCACCAGACCTACCGGTAATCACAATCAGGGGCGCCTGCAGGGTTGAACTGTAAGGTACGCACTAGCGGTGTAATCCCCCCCCCCCAAAAAAAAAAAAAACCGCTTGCGTGCTGCAGTTTCTATGAAGAGTCGATCTATAGGCTTATACACAAAACAACGATAGAACTTTAACTTGAAATTGAACAATAGCCTTCCATGAACACAGGCTGATATTTGAACAACATATGTGAACTACACACGACAATAAACAATAAACTCTTTATAGCCTCGATTAGAATCTAGTGAACTTGCTCAGCACTACCGCACGCACGACTCTGACACACACTGTAGCGCAACGTGGGGTACAGAGACTCGCTGAAAAACTCCTCGGGTATTTTTCTGAGTTTACCGAAAATCAGAGTAGAAGGAGCCACCCACCCTCTGTCTGGTTTGAAGCGGTTCTGTAGGACATTGAGCTTTACAGAGTCCGGTGCACATTTTAAGGCATCTGGTTGAAGTTTACCTATGTCTGATAAATCTGATGTCAGTGATAGCGGGCTGACTCGTGGCTCATTAGTAAAGCTATCTGATGGCTCATTTGTCAGCAAGGTGGAGCAACCATCTACTTCTGATCGTAAGGGACATGGGGAGATGTAGGTGTTCTTATATGAAATTCACTGGATGTATGGCTAGTTTCAAACTCAGAGGTAGATGAAGGCAATTCCCTCAAAGGAACTGAGCTAGCATCCAGCTGCAGCGTACTGCTGCTAGGTTGCGGAGGAGTGGAAGCTGCCGGTGCCGTGTTACTAGCTGATACTGGAGAGGACTGGCAAGCAGATGACACCCCTGGATCACTGCTTTTGGACTTTTTCGTAAAAGTCTGAAACAAGCTCGTTTGTTTCAGGGTTCGTTTACTCATTTTTGACTCGCTTCTCAATAAATTCTCGCACAAGCTCTGACTACTGACGATTGTCTGTCTCCGTTTCTCAAAACTGGAGAGAATCTCAGTGGTGCAAGAAAAGTATATCTGCATTGACCAATGAGCTTTCTTGGTCACGCACACCCCGCCCACTCCTGAAGCACACAAATGCGCCGGCACACACACGTCTCTCTCTCTCTCTCTCTCTCTCTCTCTCTCTCTCTCTCAAATTATGTTGCATTACCAAAGCATTCAGGTAACAATTATAATTAAAAAAAAATCTCTCTCTCCCCAAGGTACGCCTAGTGCGTACGGCCATACGCCTGGCGGCGCCACTGATCACAATTGTCTTTCAGATCGGAACGATTGTGTAAGGCCACTATGATCTCAGAAACATCGTTGGTTATAGCCCCGGCCTGTATTAGAGTCCGGCCATTATTTACCTCCTCCGACAGCGAGACCGGCCAATATTAGAGTCCCGGCCAGTAATGGAATACAGGCCAGTATTAGAGGATTTACTGTAGCTAAAACTAAGAAAGCCCTACTCCAACTTCCAAAAATACTCAGCTTTGATATTTATGAGTCTTTTGGGTTCATCAAGAACATAGTTGTTTTTCAATAATAAAACTAATCCTCAAAAATACAACTTGCCTAATAATTCTGCACTCCCTGTATAACTTAATTACATTGCTTAGAACATGCATTAATTGACTTTGGTGCTGCTGATGTAGGCTGGCATTAAATCATAACTCCTCTCCTGGTGCTCCTAGTACAGTGAGACCAGCTGAAATGGTTCATCTCATCTCATTTATCTCTAGCTGCTTTATCCTGTTCTACAGGGTCGCAGGCAAGCTGGAGCCTATCCCAGCTGACTACGGGTGAAAGGCGGGGTACATCCTGGACAAGTCGCCAGGTCATCACAGGGCTGACACATAGACAACCATTCACACTCACACCTACGGTCAATTTAGACTCCTCAGTTAACCTAGCCTGCATGTCTTTGGACTGTGGGGGAAACCGGAGCACCCGGAGGAAACCCACGTGGAGAACATGCAAACTCCGCACAGAAAGCCCCTCGCCGGCCACGGAGCTCGAACCCGGACCTTCTTGCTGTGAGGCGACAGCGCTAACCACTACACCACCGTGCTGCCTCAGCTGAAGTGGTGTTTATTTTATTTATAAATGTATTTATTACTTATTGCTATGTCTACATGTATGTATGAATTGACTCTTGGGATATGGGCTATATTATGTTTATGCCTGTATGTGCATCTGTGCTATACAGTTTGTTTTTAGTAGCTGTGTTGCATAATTGCAAGAAGAAAGATTAAGTGAATCTACAGGAAGTGTTGTAAAATTAGTCCTTGGTCAAATTATGAACTATGCTGTCTACGTCAGGGGCGGCACAGTGGTGTAGTGGTGAGCACTGTCACCTCACAGCAAGAAGGTTCTGGGTTCGAGCCCAGCGTCTGAGGGGTGCTTTTCTGTGTGGAGTTTGCATCTTCTCCCCATATCTGCATGGGTTTCCTCTGGGTATGCCGGTTTCCCCCACAGTCCAAAGACATGCAGGTTAGGCTAATTGGTGGCTCTAAATTGACCGTAGGTGTGAATGTGAGTGTGAATGGTTGTTTGTCTCTATGCGTCAGTCTTGCGATGACCTGGCGACTTGTCCAGGGTGTACCTCACCTCTCACCCATAGTCAGCTGGGATAGGCTCCAGCTTGCCCACGACCCTGCACAGGATAAGCGGTTATGGATAATGGATGGGTGCTCTCTACATCAGCAACAACAAGGCCCTTTAAACTTCTAATTTGTCAAAATTGGTTTTAAATTTGAGTAACCACTGAAAAAGTTTGAAATTAAATGTTATCATATTTGTTGTCACCCTAGAAAGTGTGTTTGATAATTGTGTTATATACTGTGTAATATATTGTGTGGTATTTTGTATCACAAATGTAATTCAGACACATAGTAATCTAAGTCTAATGCTATTGGCAACTATGAGCAGATTCATTATTTTAGGACTGGGTATAATGATCAATTCTTTAGAAATATATCTTGCCAGAAGCTTCAGGGTTCAAACCTCACTGTTGACTGGGGCCCTTCTGGATGAAATTTGCATGTTCTCCCTGTGCCTGCGTGGGTTTCTTCCGGGTGCTCAGGTTTCCTCTCACAGGCCAAAGACATACAGATTAGGTCAACTGGCTACTCTAAACTACAGTGACCAGATGTCCTGGTTTGTCCGGGACTGTCCCGGTTTCGAGCTGGGCATCCCGAGTCCTGACAGATATCTGTAAATAACTGAAATATCCCTGTGGCAGCGAGGGTCTGGTTGAGCGTTGGCTGTGAACGGCGAGGAGTCAGGTTGATCCAGGAGGTAACGTGACGAGGTACACCTGTGTCTAATTACTGGCTGTCTATTAACGTGTGTCTCTGTGTGTCTTTCAGATAGCCAGTACTGAGAAAGAGAGCTGTATCTCCCCATGTGTCTGTGTGTGCGAACATTATAATCACTGAAAAGTGTAGGTAAAATAAAAAGCGCACCTTGAATTGCAGCACCTGTCTCCAGTTCCTCATTGCCCACTCTCCTAAAGTTGTTACAGTCCCAGTTTTCAACATTCACCAACAAACTGTCCCAGTTTTCACCACAATTAATAATAATAATAATAATAATATACTTATTTTCAGCACTCATGTATATGTTTCTCATGTTCTGTCCACTATTACCTAACCCAATAAAAAAAAGTGTACCACACGTTTGAATTTAGTACTGATTTGTTTGTATGTGAGTCAATCAATGGCTGTTTCTATGATGCTTGTGGCTGGGTCTGATAGAATCTTTTCAGCAACTGTTTGCTATCATGCCAAAGAGAAAGTCAGTCTTTTCTAAAGACCTCCAGAAGGCTTACCCATTTCTTTGTGAAGTAGCTGACTACAAAAGTGCTGCATTCTACACACACTCCAAGTGCACATTTTTGGTCTCACATGATGGAAAACCTGACATTAGATATCACATTAAGATGGCCAAACACAAGCACTAGCTACAAGTGGAAAGTTGCATTGTTGCAGACTACTTCAGCGGGGCAAGTGATAGTGATCTGAAACTCAGGAGGGGACTTTTTGTCGTCCATCTGGTATTCTTCTTAAAGGTATCTTTCTTTAAAGGATCTTTCGTGGTTGATTGTTAACAAAGTGCAATTATTGGTTTAATGTTTTGATGTTTAAATCTTTGTAAACTTGCCATTTTTAACTTAATTCTGTGATTTAAGTTGATTCTGTGAAACATACGGAGCATTGAGCAGCAATAAAACTCACTGTGACCAGCTGGTGACATTGCATTGTGAGGATCCATCCATTATCCATAACCGCTTATCTTGTGCAGGGTTGTGGGCAAGCTGGAGCCTATCCCAGCTGACTGTGGGCGAGAGGCGGGGTACACCCTGGACAAGTTGCCAGGTCTGTGGGCAAGCTGGAGCCTATCCCAGCTGACTATGGGTGAGAGGTGGGGTACACCCTGGACAAGTCGCCAGGTCATCACAGGGCTGACACATAGAGACAAACAACCATTCACACTCACATTCACACCTAAGGTCAATTTAGAGTCGCCAATAGAGATCTTGCAGTCACGTGACCGGAAAGTACACAGCCGCCATCTTGTCGGTAAAAAACACAGCTGAATATTGCTGCACTCGTGTACAGAATGGATCAATTTCAACCGACGGACTACACGGCTCATTTTTCTAATGAACAGATAACTAGATACATGTCTAAAATAAATGATCTACAGATTAGTGACCCTTATGGCTTACCGGACGTAGTTTTCACGACCGTGTCAGTGGATTTTGAACTGCCAGAGGTGGAATACCCAGACGTGTATAATTACCTCATTAACTTTCCCTCGCTGTTCAGTGGTGAAGCACTGCGTGCTTATAAATCTCTGGACAGTTATCTTTACAGAAATTCAGGATTTGTCAGCGACTCAGATGTGGCATCTTGTAAACAAGAAAATAACAATCCTCATTGGATGGGTAAGTCACTTAAGTATTGAGTATAGCACTGACCAGCTGATAATAGAATAAGGTAATTCCAGCTGTAATTCCAAATCGTCCGTCTTGTTTACCATGGATCTGGCGTTGGAGAGGTAAAGGCTTAGCAATGGAGATTTGAGTGGCTGTTTTCTGAGCTTAGTCAACAGGCCGGCTCTGCAGCCTCGCTTTTGCTTCCACTCCCGACACTGCCTCCTTCGCTTTGCTTCCGATAACCAGTGTTGCCAGCTGAGAGTGACAGTTTCCAGCCCAATCACAGTTTGAAACCCGCCCAATCCAATAAAATCCCGCCCAAAGGCTTAAGTTGCCAGATCTCAACGGTATTTGCGTTTATTTGATACGCTATCAACACTTACAAGAGAATATAAGCATAAGAAAGAGAATGGAAGTCCGTGTGGCAGGGGAGAACAAGATGGTGCATACACGATACAAAAAAGTAGGCGCCACCCTCTTGTGGCCTTACTCGACACTGCAGAAATATCTAGACTGTTACAGATAGCAAATCACAACCAAAAAGAGCATAATAAAACAATCACAGAACTTGCCAAATGCACCTCGTGTATCCCAGTGCCAGGCCCAAGTTAACACAGCAGCAGTAACCACCTTTTTTATATTTTCCCCACTTCGGCATGATGACTATTTCGCTACCAGAATACCAGCACAGAGCCTAGAACGACTAGGATACCAGAGTTGAGAGAGCGGGGGCTTCTGCCTCAGGCTTCTGCGTCGGCGCACTACGCTAGTTTGTTGATGTGACGTCACGTTGTTATAGCGACTGAATAACTCACTGCAATGACCATAATACGAGTGAGTGATGTATACTGAATTTTGTATTTGTATTGTTTTTAAACCATAAAATAACGGTTTTTTGTGCAGTTTTCACAATATTAAAAAACCGCCAGTTGTTGGCAAAAGCAGCCCAAATTGTATATACCCGCCCAATGCATTTTTTCCCCGCCAGATGTAATCAAAAGTAGCCCAATTGGGCGGAAAACCGCCCAATCTGGCAACACTGCCGATAACAATCCACGGAGACCCCACTGGTCTCACTATCTCGTCCGGAATGTTGTGCATGCGATGGAAATCGCTACAAACCGTCATTTTCTGCTGGAAACCAATGTCCAGTAAGTCCGTACGGTTGTAGTGGATATTGAAGTCTGATACAGACGAACAACATGCAAAAATACACACAAAAAACAAAAAAAACGTGCACAGGTAGGGAGAGCTTGTAGCCGCAGCCGTTGTAGTAGAATTGTATATAGTAGGGTTTTCCAGAAGAAAAGGTAGAAGCAGAAGTAGAACCAGAAGTAGAAGTAGAAGGCGGAAATATGGCGTTTGACCGACAAGATGGCGTCTGTCACAATCTGGATCGGCTGTGACGTCACATGCAAGTGCTCCATTAGCCTAACCTGCATGTCTTTGGACTGTGGGGGGAAACCGGAGCACCCAGAAGAAATCCACGCAGACACGGGGAGAACATACAAACTCCACACAGAAAGGCCCCCGTTGGCCGCTGGGCATGAACCCAGAACCTTCTTGCTGTGAGGCAACAAATTAGATTAGAATTAGATTAGATAGAACTTTATTGATCCCTTTGGGAGGGTTCCATCAGGGAAATTAAGATTCCAGCAGCATCATTACAGGATAAACAGAGAATAGAAAATAGAGAAAAAACTGCTAGATAAATTAAATTAAGTATTTACATATACAAACATAAGAATAAGATATGGGGAAGAGAGGAAGGGGGGAATAAATAAAAAGGGGGGGCCAGCAGGAGAGATATTGCACTTTATATTGCACATTATATTGCACATTGTCCAGTATTGCTTATTGTTAGGCTAGGCTACTGCTCCTTCCTGTCCTCTGTCCTCCTGTTACCCCTCCTCCCCCCCAGAGAGGAGTTGTAAAGTCTGATGGTGTGAGGGATAAGAGTTTAAGTCTGTTCGTCCTGCACTTGGTAAGGAGTATTCTGTCACTGAACAGGCTCCTCTGGTTGCTGATGATGGTGTGCAGAGGGTGACTGGCATCGTCCATGATGTTCAGTAGTTTGTCCATAGTCCTTTTCTCTGCCACCATCACCAGAGAGTCCAGCTTCATGCCGACCACAGAGCTGGCCCGCCTGATCAGTTTGTCCAGCCTGGATGTGTCCTCTTTGGATGTGCTGCCCCCCCCAGTACACCACAGTGTAAAACAGGACACTGGTGACCACAGACTGATAGAACATCCACAGGAGTTTCCTGCAGATGTTAAAGGACCACAGCCTCCTAAGGAAGTATAGCCTGCTCTGTCCCTTCCTGTATAAGTGATTGGTGTTGCAAGTCCAGTCCAGCTTGCTGTCCAGCCACAGCCTGAGGTACTTGTAGGAATCCACAACCTCCACCTCAACTCCCTCGATCAGAACTGGTCATGACCTTGGTCTGGACCTCCCAAAGTCAATGAACAGCTCCTTGGTCTTCGAGGTGTTGAGCTGCAGATGGTTCCTGTTGCACCACACAGCAAAGTCCCTCACCAGGCTCCTATACTCCTCCTCTCTGTTGTCACTGATGCACCCAATGATGGCTGTGTCCTCGGCAAACTTCTGAATGTGACACAGCTCCGAGTTGTAGCAGAAGTCCGCAGTGTACAGGGTGAAGAGAAGAGGGGCCAGCACTGTGCCCTGGGGTGCTCCGGTGCTGCTAATCACAGTGTCAGACGTGATGTCCTTCAGCCTGACGTACTGTGGCCTGTCGGTGAGGTAGCTGGAGATCCAGGTGACCAGGCAGGGGTCCACTCGCATCCTGTTCAGTTTGTCCTGAAGCAAAAGGGGCTGGATGGTGTTGAAGGCACTCGAAGTCCAAGAAGAGGATCCTCACTGTGCCATTTCCCTTATCCAGATGCGAGTGGGCTCAGTGTAGCAGGTAGAGGATGGCGTCTTCCACACCAACACCTGCCCGGTATGCAAACTGCAGACAGTCCTGGGCATGTTGTACCTGGGGTCTGAGGAGGCTGAGGAAGAGCCGCTCCAACGTCTTCATCAGATGTGAAGTGAGTGCCACCGGTCGGAAGTCGTTCAGCTTGCTGGGCCGATTCTTTTTGGGAACTGGAACGATGCATGATGTCTTCCAGAGGGTTGGCACTCTCCCCAGCTGCAGGCTGAAGTTGAAGATGCGTTGGAGTGGTTCACCCAGTTCAGCAGCGCAGGTCTTCAGTAGTCGGGGACACACCTTGTCCTGGCCTGCTGCTTTCCTGGAGTGAAGTTTCCTCAGTTGACCTCTGACCTGACCTGGTCTGCAGTAATGCATAGAGGAGTCTGTGTTGAGGTGCAGGAGGAGGGGGCTGCTGCAATGACTGGGGGGAGGTGTGTTGAGGGAAGAAGGAGAGATAGTTGCAGTGAAGGGGAGGGTGGGGGGGACATGGGCTGGTTGAACCGGTTGAAGAAGTCATTCAACTCGTTCGCCCTCTCCACTGTCCCCTCAACAACTCTGGTCTTTGTATTGTAGCCTGTGATGGTTTTCACACCTTCCCAGACCTCCCTCATGCTGTTCTCCTTCAGCTTCTGCTCCACCTTTCTCCTGTAGCTCTCCTTAGCTTCCCTCATGCAGCGTTTCACCTCCTGCTGTGCTGCTTTCATCGCCTCCCTGTCCCTGCTCCTGAAGGCGGCCTTCTTCCTGTTGAGGACAGCTTTGACTTCCTGTGTTACCCATGGCTTGTTATTAGGGTAACACCGTACAGTCTTAGTGGGGGAAACCACGTCTGCACAGAAGTTGAGATAATCCGTCAGACAGTGTGTCAGCCACTTTATGTCCTCACAGTGTGAGCTAAGCAGCACATCCCGGTCCGTGATGTCATAGCAGTCTCTGAGGGCACCTTCCATTTCAGGAGACCACCTCCTGATGGAGTTAGTTGTTGTTTACTTCGGCTGTAAACAAACCAGGTTATGGTCAGACTTCCCTAGTGGGGGAAGAGGTGTGACTCTGTATGCATCCCTCACATTAGCATACAGCAAGTCAATTGTCCTGTTGTTCCTCATTGGACAGTCCACAACCTGGTAAAAAGCAGCCAAAGTAGAGTCCAAAGTAGCGTGATTAAAGTCCTCAGAAATGATCATAAATGCCTCAGGGTGCTGTGTCTGCAGCCTTGCTGTGACAGAGTGAATCCTCTCGCATGCAGCGGCTGCGTCAGCCCTCGGAGGAATATAAACACCGATGGTGATCACGTGACTGAACTCCCTCGGCAGATAATATGGCTGCAGGCTAACAGCTAGCAGCTCCAAGTCCGGGCAACATAAAACCGTCTTTATAGAGATATGTCCCGGGTTACACCAGCGGTTGTTCACATAAATGATGAGTCCCCCACCTTTGCCTTTCCCGCATGCTTTAGTGTCTCTATCGGCTCTCTCAGCAGTGAATCCCCGCAGGTCCACGTTAGCATCTGGTACAAGGTGTGTTAGCCATGTCTCCGTAAAGATAAATAAGCTGCTCTCCCTATAAATCCGCTGGTTGTTCAGTGCAGATAGCTTGTCGACCTTATTCAGCAGCAAGTTCACATTCCCCATGATAACGGAGGGAATGGATGGTTTGTAGCACCGCCGGGTGTCCGCTAGCCTAGCCTTTAGCTTAGCTCCAGCTTTGCAGCCCCTCGGTTTCCTCTTCAGCTCTGCTGGGATGGGGTGTCATATTCTGGCTTGTCCCATTTTTTTTTTAGGGCCAGCAGCTCCTCTCTCAAATAAGTGAGAAAACTGGCTCCTGGTTGCATGTTAAAGTTAAAAATATCCATATGATATAAGTAAAACACACTATGTCTTCTTAAGAAGAGCAGAAAAGTAAAAAAGGTGGAAAAAAAGGTTTAAAGAGCTAAAAACTACAGAGCTACTGGAGAGGCAGCCGTCTCACACAGCGCCCCACTACACTGTTAGCCAGTGCTAACCACTACACCACCGTGCCACCCATTGTGAGAATGTCGTCATCATCATCATTGGCATCACAGTCTCGAAAGACCATGCTGAATGCACCCTTGGAGATGTATCTTATGTTTTTTGTTTGCACTGTCTGCTATTGCTGTGCAGGCTGATGCGTGAATGACCATCCCTGTTGCAGTTGATGAAGGTGAATTCAGGGACACTGGGATATGATACCCCTTGCTTCCTCTGCATTCTTCTTTCCTTTGCAAGCAGACCTCTCTTTCTGTCTGCCTCTTAGATCCCTTTGTAGGCAGCCTGTCACCAGGAAGGTCGATCTCTGGTTTGAAGTTCTCAGCTGTCTATGCAGATGTCGCAAGCCTTAAAGGCCTCGTGCGGTAATTTCAGCAATCAGGCTATATCATGTGTCAAAATGTCGGGTTTGGTGGGTTATTCAAGCCCCTCGGTTTCCCGCGATCTCAGTGTCACGATGCGCCCGCTACAAGCATTTAAAGTTGACGCGCACAGCCAAATTTAGGCAGCCAGCCGTTAACTAGGTCAACTTGTGTGTGACGTCATACCAGTAACCTCCCTTGGGTGATGCTGGCCTGTCCCCATGTTTTCTCTATAGCGTGCGTTTACCAGAGTTGTTTCCATTGCGGATTTTGTGGATTTATTCAGTTTGTGGATAGTTTTGAACACTCAAAACACTATGAAATGATGTATTAATATTCTGTGATACAAAATGCCTAATCGGTGTGTTGTGTTTGGCTGTAACAACGAACACTGAACACTATTTGTGACTTTTGTTATCAATGGATCTGATTTCAAGGTCATGGCTAGGTATTGATAGAAAAAAAATTATTTTTTTTAAAAACACATTGTGGCAGCGGGGGCGTGGTCAAGCGCCGGTCTGTGACAGGAGGGCGGAGCCAGGGAAGGCGAGTGGCAGAAATCACTACACCTGACGGTAATTAACCTGTGTTTTGTGTGTTTTCCCAGTAACCGCGCCCTATTTAAGGAGGCAGAGCAGAGAAGAGCTCATCCCGGGACAAGAACACAGTGTGTGTGTTTCGCTATCAGATTAAAACTGGCGGTTATACTGAAAAGTCTGGCAATAAAAAGCCTATTTGTATCTGAAGCGTTGTCCTGCCGTCCTCTGTGCTCCACCCACACTTCAGAGAGCTCTACAGTGGTGCCAAAACCCGGGACAAGGTGGAGCACCAACCTTGCAGCCCCATGGAATCCTCCCCGTTCGCGGACCTGGTCCACGCCCTCGCCACGGCTCAGCAAAGCCAGCACCAGGCGCTCGTCACGCTCCGAAAGGAGCAAGAGCGGCGCTTCGAAGCCCTGGTGCTGGCCCAGCAGGAAGATCGCGAGGCGTTCCGGCATCTCCTCGCGTCGGCGGGGTCCACCAGCGCCCCGGCCGCGGGCCCGTCTCCCCTCACCGTGACCAAGATGGGCCCGCAGGACGACCCCGAGGCGTTTCTCACATTGTTCGAGCAGGTCGCCGAAGCCTCGGGGTGGCCGATGGAGCAGCGCGCGGCGCGCCTCCTCCCCCTCCTGACGGGAGAGGCGCAGCTGGCCGCGCTATAACTCCCCGCCAACCGCCGGCTGGCCTACGCGGACCTTCACCGGGCCGTTCCCCGCGGCGGTTGGCGGGGAGTTATAGCGCGGCCAGCTGCGCCTCTCCCGTCAGGAGGGGGAGGAGGCGCGCCGCGCGCTGCTCCATCGGCCACCCCGAGGCTTCGGCGACCTGCTCGAACAATGTGAGAAACGCCTCGGGGTCGTCCTGCGGGCCCATCTTGGTCACGGTGAGGGGAGACGGGCCCGCGGCCGGGGCGCTGGTGGACCCCGCCGACGCGAGGAGATGCCGGAGCGCCTCGCGATCTTCCTGCTGGGCCAACACCAGGGCTTCGAAGCGCCTCTCTTGCTCCTTTCGGAGCGTGACGAGCGCCTGGTGCTGGCTTTGCTGAGCCGTGGCGAGGGCGTGGACCAGGTCCGTGAACGGGGAGGATTCCATGGGGCTGCGAGGTTGGTGCTCCACCTTGTCCCGGGTTTTGGCACCACTGTAGAGCTCTCTGAAGTGTGGGTGGAGCACAGAGGACGGCAGGACAACGCTTCAGATACAAATAGGCTTTTTATTGCCAGACTTTTCAGTATAACCGCCAGTTTTAATCTGATAGCGAAACACACACACTGTGTTCTTGTCCCGGGATGAGCTCTTCTCTGCTCTGCCTCCTTAAATAGGGCGCGGTTACTGGGAAAACACACAAAACACAGGTTAATTACCGTCAGGTGTAGTGATTTCTGCCACTCACCTTCCCTGGCTCCCCCCTCCTGTCACAGACCGGCGCTTGACCACGCCCCCGCTGCCACACACGTTTTAAGTGTTTCTATGTATCAATCATTAATTGTACAAAATGATTTTCATACATTTATGTATTTGTCATATCTTTCTTTGTCACATGAAGTGTTGTCTTGATAACACATGTGGCACATAATTTTAGCAAATGGATGACAGAAGATTAATTGAAAGATTTATGCCACAGAGCTGCCTTTAACTAATAATTATCACTTATTACTGACGATTGTACGTTTACTAAACAATACAATACAAAGCTCAATACTCCCAGCCTATAACATACTGAATATCAAGTTAAAATCAACCGCAATAAAAGGAAAATGATGAAAACTGGAATATCAAGGGGTCTACTGTATCAGAAGGCCCACTGCATTTCGCGAGATCGCAAGCTGTCAAGTTGCTAGAATTCAATCTTTCTAGCTATACTTTCACCCCCTACAGCTATCAGTATTACACATAATCATAGATTAATCACACAGCATTCTAATTCAAGTGAAAATGGTCTTTAAAAATACACACAAGTAGTGATTTAGTCAGAGAAACCAACTAAAACAAGTCTTCAAGTCGCCGGTCTTCATTCTCATCTTCGTTTCTGTCGTCAGAACTGTCCTCATTTTCTTCTGAAGATGAGCACTCAGGTTCAAATCTGTAAGGCTGGATACCACCAGGACATTCAGCTCTCAAAATCTCTACTTGTGGGCCATTTTCTTCTTCTGTATCGGTAAAATCAAAGCTAATTTCCTCAGCATCGCTCCTATTTTCTGGTGTGTCCGTCATTGCAACTGCACCGAGTGGTTACTGGTATGACGTCACGCAGCTGTTCCATTGACCGACAGGGGGCGCTGCGAACGCGGAAAATTTCAAGTGATGGGCATGATCAAATAAGGACCGATTACAACCGTGGGAAGCTTTTGAAAAATCGACGGTCAATTTATTTCGAATCTTGAAAGCATTCTGGTGCAGAATAATGCAACTTTTATTGCCACTGTGTGACGCCTTTAAGGTCTCTTTTAAGGACATCCTTGAACCGGAGTAAGGGGCATCCAACTCTTGAGTGCCTTGGGAAAGTTCACTATAGAAGATATCTTTTGGCAGTCTCCCATCTTCCATGTGACAAACATGCCTTGACTACCTCAAGTGGTGTTGGCTCAGCAAGGAGTACATGCTTGGGACCTTGGTGCATTCAAGAATGTCATAATGTGGGGTTTGGTCCCACCAGCTGATGCCCAGGATGTGTTTAAGGCATTGCATATGGAAGGTGTTTGGCCTTCGGTCCTGCCTCATGTAGGTACTCCAGGTCTTGCTACCATACAGTAAGGTACTGAGGACACAAGCCTGATATACACTGATCTTTGTGTGTACTTTCAGGGATTTATTGTTCCAGACTCTGTCAGCCAGCCTAGCCATCATGTAGTTGGCCTTTCCAAGACATCGATCAAGTTCAACACCAAATAAGAGGGTGTTGCTGATAGTGGAACCTAGATAGACAAAGCTGCCCACATTTTCAAGGATGTCACTGCTGATGGTGATTGGAGAACTGATGGCACCCTGTACACTCACATTGGTTTCCTTTATGCTAATGATGAGTCTGAATTGTTTACATGCATTAGCAAAATGGTCACTCAATCTCTGGAGTGCATCCTTGGTGTGGGTTATGAAAGCCTCATCATCAGCGAAGAACATCTCCCTGGTAAGTATTGTCCTGGTTTTGGTCCTTGAGCATAGGCACGCAAGGTTGTACAGCTTTCCATCTGTTCTGGTGTGTATGTAGACACTATCAGTAGATGTGTCGAAAGCATATGTCAGCAGGAGTGAGAAGATGCTCCCAAAAAGTGTTGGTGCAAGCATGCAGCCTTGCTTGATTCCACTCTTGATGGGAAGGCTGTCAGAAAATGAACCATCATTACAAGACAGTTCCTTTCATGCCTGTGTGGAAGGACATGATCATGCTGTGGAGCTTAGGTGGGCAACCAGTCTTCTTGAGCATTTCAAATAGTCCCTTTCTGCTGACAAGGTTGAAGGCTTTGGTGAGGTCAACAAACATCATGTACAATGGTTGACCTTGCTCTCTGCTCATCTCCTGAAGCTGACGGAGGGAAAATATCATGTCTGTAGTTGATCTGCCTGCCCTGAAGCCACATTGAGTCTCTGGGTAAACACGGCCTGCTAGGAGCTGCAGTCTGTTCAGGAGGATGCGAGCATAAACCTTGCCAACAATGCACAGTAGGCAGATACCTCCTATAATCACTGATCTCCTTTATTCTTGTAGATCGTCACGATGATGGCTTCTCGTGGGGGACTCCTCCTTCCTCCCAGCAGAGACAGAGTAGTTCATACAAGGGTTGGAGCAGGGCAGGTTTTCCATACTTTATGGCTTCAGAAGGAATGTTGTCACCACCTGGAGCCTTCTCCAGTGCAAGGGTATCTAAAGTCTTACTGAGCTCTTCCATCGATGGTACTTCATCAAGCTCTTCCATGATGGGCAGTTCTTCTATATGCTGGAGGCCATCATCAGAAACAACCGATTCCTGAGGGTATAATTGGGAGTAATGTTCCACCCATCTGGCCATCTGTTTCCCTCGATCAGTGATGATCTCTCCAGTTAGAGATCTGAGAGAAGTACCTTTGATGTCAGGGCCCAGAGCTGTCTTGATGCCATTGAACATTCCCCGAATATCGCCAGTCTCAACACTGCGCTGAATTTCAGTGCACAGGTGTTGCCAGTATTCACTGGCACACTGTCTAGCAAGGCGTTGAGTATGTCTATGGGCATCTTTTAGAGCTGTCAGATTGCACTGCATGGGGCTTTCCATTTGGCCTCGATTGCTGGTTCCATCTTTGGAAGGTGAGCATTAAACCAATCTTGGCTGGGATGTTCTTTCTTGCCAAGAATGGAAAGTGCTGTCTTGTATATGGAGTCCTTCATAGCACTCCACATTGTGGTGGCATCATGCTTTGGAACTGTCTGGAGGACATGATCAAGGGTACTCACATATTCCTCAACCTTATGAGGAATTAACATTTGTGCAGTGTTGATTCGAGGGTGAGCTCTAGGTTGGGATTGGTGGAGCTTGCGCGGGAGAAGTCATACTTTACTGCACACTAGGGTGTGATCTGTGTCACAATCTGCACCATGGTAGCTTCTGGTCATAAGGACACTGTTCAGAGATGTTCGTCTGGTGATGACCAGGTTGAGCTGGTGCCAGTGATGAAACCTGGGGTGTTTCCATGATCCTTTATGGGGCTGCCTACAGTTGAAGAAGGTGTTGGTGACACAGAGGTTATGATAGGTACACAGCTCCAGTAACCTTTGGCCATTCTCACTGATCTTCCTAGTATCATGATGCCCAATGCAGACAGGCCATGACTGATGATCTGCTCCAACCCTACCATTAAAATTGCCTAGCATTAAAGTAGTTTTCAAATCAGCTACTGTATGTTTTTGTGGATGATGATGAAGGGTGCAGTCACTAGGTATACTTAGCGCTGAAATTATTGTCCCCATCCTTTTGAAAACACCAATGATGCATGCATAAGTGCATATATGTGCGTGTGCATGAACATGTGGTACACTGAAAGGTCCCAGTTTGGGGGTTTGAAAATGTGGTCACCCTACTCTAAACTGACCATAGGTGTGAATGTGACAGTCAGTGGTTGTTTGTTTCTGTGTTAGCCCTGCGATAGGTTGCTGACCTGCTCAGGGTGTACCTTGCCTCTTGCCTGAAGAAAGCTGGGATTGGCTCCAGCTTTCTCCATAACCTTGATGAATAACTGGGATAAATAATGGATGGGTGGATGTATCTTGGCAGTGAGGAGATATCTATCTCTATTTGGCATCTCACTGCAGTGATGTGACCGCTCTGACAGCTTTTCTTTCAGCCATCAAAATTTCTAAGGAAGAATTACAGTAGTGGTTTTCCATTGCCTTGTACTGGATTATTATAGAGGTTTTCTCCTCTCAACCATTCACACACAATCACACCTATCGGCAATTTAGAGTAGCCACTTAACCTAACTGCATGTTTTTGGATGGTGGGGGAAACCAGAGCACCCAGAGGAAACCCACACAGACACAGGGAGAACATGCAAACTCCAAGGAGATATAAGTGAACTCATATTCTTGACGTGCAGGAATCTCTTTCCTGTCTTTTTGAAACCATTTTTTATTTATTTGAAACAATGAAATAAAGAAAGTAGAGAAGAAGAATCAGAAAAGCAGGTAGTGAAAATGTGATAGCAGAGAACATTCTGAAGAGGGTCAGCTTCTCAGTGCTTGGTTGCCATAGCGACCCACAACCCCACCCCTTTTTCCTGTTCTCCCGAAAATATTGAATTGAAGATGAGAGAGAGGGAGAAAGGAAACACTCTGCTTGTTAGTTCTGTTAGGAGTCTTTGATATAGAAGTCTGCAGCTGAGATTGGAAAGTGTTAATTGCCTCCATTTTGTAGAATGCCACACGTCTGTGGCCCTGCAGTTCGCTGCCTACACACGCGCGCGCACACTCTCTCTCTCAAAACGCGCATACCCTTCATTCACCCAACTTACTGGCACCATTTTAGTGTTGAAATATTTTAACATTATAATAACACAGCACAATAAAACTCACAAATGAAAGATCATCCATTAAAGGATGATGACACTGTAGCATAACTAAAATTTCTCTCTGTGCAGTGAAAGACACCTCATTAATAAAGCTCTGTAATCACAGAACTGGGTTAGAAAACTTGGCCCCAGTTCCTGTAACTATGCAAATGCTTTAGCCATTTTGTCTGTCCATGAACAGACACTAGCATGAGCTTACACCATCTAGTAAAGGTTCAAACAGAACCACCAATCAGAACTGCATCCATACAGAATAAAGGTGAATCTCTGTCAGGATGCTACAGTGGTGAGATTGGTAGGGATTGCTCTGATTTTGCAGTGAAACATGACTTGGGGTGTCAGTAACAGTGTTGAGAGCACAAATTCGAAACAACCTCCGAACATGGACACTTCAAACTACACTTCCCATGAATCACAGCGCTCTCTGTCCCGTCTATTAATTACACCTGCCACTCATTTCCTTGTCTATCAGCTCAGCTATGTAAACCCCTCTCTCACTCTCACCAGACACGAAGTATCGTTCAGTGTTTCTCTCCTGTCATACCAAGCTGTTTACAGTCTCCCTGATCTCTCGTATTCTCTACTGTATTCTTGCCTTCTTGTCTTGCCTTCGATATCCTGTTTGCCGATCGACTGACCCTTGCCCGTTTCTCTGACCACGATTCTCATCTTCCGATTTGGCCCAGTCTACAGTTTGCTTCTCCCGCTCTCCCCTGTGCCTACATTCGTAAGTGCCTGCACCCGGACAGGGTCAAAACCTGGCTTACCAGTGTCTCTTAGCCCTGTAGAGTATGAGCGGTATGAACACACCTTTCTTTCTTCAACTTTATCTGAAAAAAAAAACCTTATATACTATATATTTAACAGTTATTTCATGAAATCGAGTCGTACATGAGCTGATAGCATGCCAAGTTGGCTATAAGCTGTGTATGACGAGACTGAGTGGAATAACTAACAGTTATTCCACTCAGTAGCTTCTTCTGGTCAGAGCAGAAGGGATAGCCTTCACTCCCCACGTGCATCAGTTAGCCTTGGGCTCCCATGACCCTGTTGCTGGTTCACTAGTTGTCTGTCCTTGGACCACTTTTGGTACATACTAACCACTGCGTATCAGGAACACCCCACAAGATCTGCCATTTTGGAGATGCTCTGACCCAGTTGCCTAGTCATCACAATTTGGACCTTGTCAAAGTTGCTCAGATCCTTACACTTTTCCTGCATCCAACACATTAACTTTTGAGAACTGACTGTTCGCTTGCTGCCTAATATATCCCACTCATTGACAGGTCCCACTCTAATGAGATAATCAATGTTGTTCACTTCACATATCAGTGGTGTTGAAGTGTTAGATGGCAAAACACTGTGGCCTGACAGCACTATGCTGACCAGTGAGAAGACAGAAACATTTTTATCACAACTGATCAATAGCATTATGGTGTAAAATAGACAGGCTATCATCAGCAAGTGTAGTGTTGCCACCTCGTAGCTCCAGAGTTCCCAGGTCAATCCTAAACTCAGATTACTGTCTCTGTGGATGTTCTCTGTGGATGTCTGCATGAGTTTCCTTTGGAGTCTCCAGTTTCCTTCAGAGAATCCAGATGAAGGATTGGCTGGTCGATTTGCTACTCTACATTTCCCTTCAGTGTAAATTAATATACGTGTGTGTGTGTGTGTGTGTGTGTGTGTGTGTGTGTGTGTGTGTGTGTGAGAGAGTGAGTGAGTGAGTGAGTGAGTGAGTGAGTTTGGGGGAATGGAGTAGTGTTCCATGAAGTGATTAATTGTATTTACTGAATCAATAGTAGAGGCATTACAATAAAAGGTACAATAGAATCCAGTGGTGCAATGGAATCAGCTTTTTAACAGTCAAACTACTAAATAATTTGTTTAACCTGTTGAAGGGTCTAAAAAAAAAAGTACATAATTTGTGTAATCGCCACATCTCTGCATTTCATTTTTTTTTTTGCATGTTTGGCTCTAGGAGTGTGTGTCTGTAGTGATAATTAATAGTTCAACCCAGTGGTTATTTCCACTCATTTTCCAGTGATGGACTTCTGGGACATCCATAAGCTTCAGTTTCTACTGACCAGCTTTGTTTTCCACTTATTGACTGCAATGACTGACTCCTGTACCACCCACTGGGCAGCAAATCCTGTCTACTGACTGGGGTAAAGCAGATCCAGAGTAGTGAACATTTCATTGATCTCTCTCTTATAGCAAGGTTCCTTTTAAAACCTATTCATATTAGATTAGTTTTACATGGGGTGGGGGTAATATAATTATTACTGGTTAATCACTAGTCCTGCCAGTAAGTTTTAAAGACTTTGTGTTCCCACTTCTGAAAAGATTGTCTTTAACCTATTATAAAATGACCAGTAGAAATAATGCCAGGTAATATACAGTCCCCTCCAAAAGTATTCTTCTGTTTTTGCCTTACACTGAAGTTATTTGGATTTGAGGCCAAAACATGAATGTGACAATATATCAGAATTTCAGCTTTCATTTCCTGATAATTACATCTAAACATGTTAACTTAAATGGCACCCTTTGTTTGAACCCACCCATTTTTCAAGTGATCAGAAATATTGAAACATGTGACTGACATGTTTCTTGTTGCCCAGCTGTTTCCTGTTAGATTGATTGATTGTTTAAACAATTAATAGGTCTGAATGTCTATTCTTCATTTGAGCTCTCCGTTTTGTCTGTGAAGACAGCATTTGTTGTTAAAAATGATAAACCAACATGAAGAGCAGAGAGCTGTCCATGGAAGAAAAGAAAGTCATTTTGAAGCTGAGAAAAGAGGAAAAATAAATCTGAGCCATTGCACAAGTTTTGAGCAAAGCCAGTGCAACAATTTGAAATGTCCTGAGAAGAAAAAAAACAAGACTGGTGTACAAGCAAACATACATTGAAGAGGTGTGCCAAGGAAAACAAAAGCAACTGATGACAAATCTTGTGAAAGCTGTCAAAAACCAAACAAACAAACAGTCCATGACATCACCAACAACCTCCACAGTCCAGAGGTGATGGTATCACAATCTACTGTTTCAAGAAGACTTTGAGAGTAGAAATCCAGAGGCCACACCACAAGATGCAAACCACTCATCAGCAGTAAGAATCTGTTGGCCAGACTGGAATTCACAAAGAAATTTTGAAAGAAAGATGAGCCACAAAAGTTCTGGAACCAGGATTAACTTTTACCAAAATGATGGAAGGGCTTATGATCCAAGACATACAAGCTCATTGGTCAAACACCATGGAGATAGTATCATGGCATGGGGTTGCGTGGCTGCTTCTGGAACAAGCTCACTAGATTTATTTATTTATTTTTTATCATATAACTGTCATGTCTGCACCTGCTTCCACTCAAGACTCCACTTCCCAGAGTTCGCAGCGGCTTTCAAATATTTCTGCCACGGACTACAACCATCCTGCACTGCACTGTTCTCAGTCTCCGGAATTGAGGTTTTTCACCTGACGTCACAGGGTCACGTGACGCCCCGGTGTCTGTCATTTTGAAGGTCAAGCTAGCTAATGTCAACAACAGTAGCTAGTATGTTACTGTAGCAATGTTTACGTTCAGTCATTTGGATGACTGTTAAAACCTTTCAGTCTCAAGTTTTTCCTTTACTGTATTTACTAGTTTACTGTAATTATGATCCGGCAGCTATTTACACTGGATCTGGTGTAAATAGCTGCCGGATCATAATTACAGTAAACTAGTAAATACAGTAAAGGAAAAACTTGAGACTGAAAGGTTTTAACAGTCATCCAAATGACTGAACGTAAACATTGCTACAGTAACATACTAGCTACTGTTGTTGACATTAGCTAGTGCTAACAGCTAGCTGCTAGTACACTGCTACAACACAGACACCGACCCTAATAATACAGTTCTTGGTCATTGCCTGGTAACAGCAAATTTATAACGGGCCATGTCTCAACAGACTAAGAAGTTATTTCAATGACATTTAATAACATTTTGTTTATCCTGAGGACCGAAATTAAATGAAAATGTGAACAAACCTTAGCTGTAATAAGATGGCGACCACCGGCTCCAGGGACGACCCACTGATGTAGGCATGTTACCCAGCCTGACACAAAATATTTGTAGGCATCCAAACTCTTGTACGCTTTCAGATCAATACCTGTGTATGGCGATGGGTTTTTAACGACATAGGTATACAGATCATGTGGGCCGAAGTCAGGTAAAGACGAGGGCTTCGTGTACTTCCGTACGTCAGTGAACAATCCTGGTGGAAGCAGGTAAACGTCGTTCTCTAAGCCTGCTAACCTCAATTTTTGCAAATACCTCTCCCTCTGCTCGCCCTGTAAATGCCCTACGTCGCTGGATAGTGAAGGTGTTTTCTGCATCTCGCTCCTTTTTCTGTTATGTTTTTCGTTTGTCGCCTTCCTCACATTCAAACTGATTCGAGCCGTGACGTCCAAAATGGCAGCATCACATGACTTGGTCACGTGGGTGAAAAACCTCAATACTGATTATCATACACACCTCTTCATAATCACAGCCTCATCACCGCTGTGTATTTAAGGACTTTCAGTTCTCAAAGACTTTGCGAAGTAAACACTCAGTATTCCCTTGCCTGACTTTACCAAGCCTGTCTTGTGCTGATTATCTGGTTATTGATCTAGTTTGTGCTTTGGTTTTTGACCTCTGTCTCCACCTTTGATATCCTGTTTGTGCCTTGCTTGACCATTGCCTGTTTGTTGACTCTGCCTTCACTTAATGATATTTGCATTTGTCTGACAGCTTTGTCTTTAATAACCTCTCTGCCATTTTACATCCATCTGTCGCCTGCATTCCTGACACTAAGTCATGATGATAACAGCAAAATGAATTCAGAAGTCTACAGAAATATTCTGTCTGCCAATTTAGAGAGAAATGCATCCAATCTAATTGGGAAGAATTTTATCATGCAGCAAGACAATGACCCAAAACACACTGCTAGCACAACAAAGGACTTCATCAGGGTGGAAAAATAGAAGGCCTGGCCAAGCCAATCATCAGACTTTAACTCAACAGAGCATGCTTTTCATCTCCTGAAGAGGAGAATGAAGGGAGAAACACACAAAACAAACAACAAATGAAAACAACTTCAGTGCAAGTCTGGAAAAGCATCACAAAGAAGAATGCAACAGTTTGGTAATGTCAGTGGGTTGCTGGCTTGATGCCTTTATAACAAGCAAGGGATATGCTTGTTTGACATATTTCTATGTAAATAATAGGAAATGAAAGCTGAAATGCCAATATCATCTCATGTTCATCTTTTGATATCAAACCAAAATGTCTTCAGTGTATAGCAGAAACAAAATAATTGGGCTTGTCATTCTAATACATTCGAAGAGGACTGTATGTCCCATCCAAATTGATGTGGCACAGATTTCATTGTGTCCTGTGGGAAAAGACGTTTTGTTTCTTCTTCAGAATGGAAGTGTGATTTCTGTCATCTTCCACCAAAACCCAGTATTTGTCAAAAAAAATTCTCGTCTCGTCTTCTTCCGCTTATCCGGGACCGGGTCGTGGAGGCAGCAGTCTAAGCATGGAAGCCCAAATTTCCCTTTCCCCAGACACCTCGGCCAGCTCCTCGGGAAGAACACCGAGGCGTTCCCAGGCCGGCCGAGAGACATAGTCCCTCCAGCGTGTCCTGGGTCTTCCCCGGGGCCTCCTCCCGGGGGGACATGCCTGGAACACCTCCCCAGGGAGGCGTCCAGGAGGCATCCGAAAAAGATGCCCGAGCCACCTCAGCTGGTTCCTCTCGATGTGGAGGAGCAGCGGCTCTACTCCGAGCTCCTCCCGAGTGACTGTGCTTCTCACCCTATCTCTAAGGGAGCGCCCAGCCACCCTGCGAAGGAAACTCATTTCAGCCGCTTGTATCCGCGATCTTGTTCTTTCTGTCATTACCCAAAGCTCATGACCATAGGTGAGAGTCGGAACGTAGATCGACCGGTAAATTGAGAGCTTCGCCTTTTGGCTCAGCTCCTTCTTCACCACGACGGACCGGTAAAGCGACCGCATCACTGCGGAGGCTGCACCGATCCGCCTGTCGATCTCACGCTCCATCCTTCCCTCACTCGTGAACAAGATCCCGAGATACTTAAACTCCTCCACTTGAGGCAGGACTTCTCCACCAACCTGGAGAGGGCAAGCCACCCTTTTCCGGTCGAGAACCATGGCCTCAGACTTGGAGGTGCTGATTCTCATCCCAGCCGCTTCACACTCGACTGCAAACCGCCCCAGTGCATGCTGAAGGTCCTGGTTTGAAGAAGCCAACAGGACAACATCATCCACAAAAAGCAGAGATGAAATCCTGTGGTTCCCAAACAGGATTCCTTCCGGCCCCTGGCTGCGCCTAGAAATTCTGTCCATAAAAATTATGAACAGAACCGGTGACAAAGGGCAGCCCTGCCGGAGTCCAACATGCACTGGGAACAGGTCTGACTTACTGCCGGCAATGCGAACCAGACTCCTGCTCCGTTCATACAGGGACCAGACAGCCCTTAGCAAAGAGCCCCGAACCCCATACTCCCGAAGCACCCCCCACAGAATACCACGGGGGACACGGTCGAATGCCTTCTCCAGATCCACAAAGCACATGTGGACTGGTTGGGCAAACTCCCATGAACCCTCGAGCACCCTATGAAGGGTATAGAGCTGGTCCAGTGTTCCGCGACCAGGACGAAAACCGCATTGTTCCTCCTGGATCCGAGGTTCGACTATTGGTCGAATTCTCCTCTCCAGTACCCTGGAGTAAACTTTCCCTGGGAGGCTGAGAAGTGTGATTCCCCTATAATTGGAGCACACTCTCCGGTCCCCTTTCTTAAAAAGAGGGACCACCACCCCAGTCTGCCACTCCAGAGGCACTGTCCTCGACCGCCACGCGATGTTGCAGAGGCGTGTCAACCAAGACAGCCCCACAACATCCAGAGACTTGAGATACTCAGGGCGGATCTCATCCACCCCCGGTGCCTTGCCACCGAGGAGCTTGCAAACCACCTCAATGACTTCGGCTTGGGTAATGGATGAGTCCACCTCTGAGTCATCAGCCTCAGTCTCCTCAGTGGAAGACATGACGGTGGGATTGAGGAGATCCTCAAAGTATTCCTTCCACCGCCCGACAATGTCCCCAGTCGAGGTCAACAGCTCTCCACCCGCACTGTAAACAGTGTTGGCAGAGTACTGCTTCCCCCTCCTGAGGCGCCGGACGGTTTGCCAGAATTTCTTCGAGGCCGACCGATAGTCCTTCTCCATGGCCTCCCCGAACTCCTCCCAGTTCCGAGTTTTTGCCTCCGCAACTGCCCGAGCTGCAGCACGCCTGGCCTGCCGATACCCGTCGGCTGCCTCAGGAGTCCCGGAGGTCAACATGGCCCGATAGGACTCCTTCTTCAGCTTGACGGCATCCCTTACTTCCGGTGTCCACCACTGGCTTCGGGGATTGCCGCCATGACAGGCACCGGAGACCTTGCGGCCACAGCTCCGAACAGCTGCGTCCACAATGGAGGTAGAGAACATGGTCCACTCAGACTCAATGTCCCCCGCCTCCCTCGGAAGCTGGGAAAAGCTCTCCCAGAGGTGGGAGTTAAAGACCTCCCCAACAGAGTGCTCGGCCAGACGTTCCCAGCAAACCCTCACCATACGTTTGGGCCTGCCAGGTCTGTCCAGCTTCCTCCTCCGCCAGCGGATCCAACTCACCACCAGGTGGTGATCAGTTGACAGCTCAGCCCCTCTCTTCACCCGAGTGTCCAAGACATAGGGCCGGAGATCAGATGAAACGACTACAAAGTCGATCATCGACCTCCGACCTAAGGTGTCCTGGTGCCACGTGCACTTATGGACACCCCTATGCTCGAACATGGTGTTCGTTATGGACAAACCGTGACTAGCACAGAAGTCCAATAACAAAACACCACTCGGGTTCAGATCGGGGAGGCCGTTCCTCCCAACCACGCCCCTCCAGGTGTCACTGTCCTCGCCCACGTGAGCATTGAAGTCCCCCAGTAGCACAATGGAGTCCCCAGTCTGAGCACCCCTCAGTACCTCTCCCAGGGACTCCAAGAAGGCCGGATACTCTATACTGCTATTTGGCCCGTAGGCACAAATAACAGCAAGAGCCCTCTCCTCAATCTGAAGGCGCAGAGAGGCGACCCTCTCGTTCACTGGGGTAAACTCCAACACATGGCGGCTGAGCTGGGGAGCTATAAGCAAGCCCACACCAGCCCGCCGCCGCTCACCACGGGCGACTCCAGAGAAGTGGAAAGTCCAGCCCCTCTCGAGGAGCTGGGTTCCAGAGCCCAAGCTGTGCGTGGAGGTGAGCCCGACTATCTCTAGCCGGTACCTCTCAACCTCCCGCACAAGCTCAGGCTCTTTCCCCCCCAGCGAAGTGACATTTCATGTCCAAACAGCCAGCCGCTGTGTCCGGGGATCAGGTCGTTGAGGCCCCTGCCTTCGACTGCCACCCAATCCACACTGCACCAAACCCCTACTGCTACCTCTGTGGGTGGTGAACCCACAGGAGGTCGGGCCCACGTCACCTCTTCGGGCTGAGCCCGGCCGGGCCCCATGGGCAAAGGCCCGGCCACCAAGCGCTCGCATACGAGCCCCAACCCCGGGCCTGGCTCCAGGGTGGGGCCCCGGCTGCGTCATACCGGGCGACGTCACGGTCCTGGATTTTTTCTCCATAGGGGTTTTTGGTGAACTGCTCTTGGTCTGGCCTGTCACCTAGGACCTGTCTGCCTTGGGAAACCCTAACAGGGGCATAATGCCCCCGACAACATAGCTCCTAGGATCCTTCAAGCACACAAACCCCTCCACCACAATAAGGTGGCAGTTCTAGGAGGGGGTCAAAAAAAATTTTTTAAACAATAAAATACAGACTACATGAAAAAGCCATTGTCAAACATACAATGTTTCTGGGAGTTTTAGGTAAGTTATTGAGTTCCTAGCACAGGCATTGTCTACATACTTTTTCATGTTTATAAAGAGCATACTTATACTGTAGAAATTATAATTACTGTACTATGTTCTCTATAATTAGTATATGTTCTCCAGCATATGAACCACAGACATTTGTCCAGAAATCCTGACCCATCTGAATAGTATGTTATATTCATTCAATTTTTTGGCCCACTCTGTTTATACCTATAAAACCAATGATTGTCATGCACCAGTTCCATTGGCAGTAAAACAGTCCCAGAGCATAATGCTATCACTACCATGCTGAACAGATGTTGGTGTTCCTCTGTACCTCTGGTTATTGTGGCCAAACAACTCAATCTTTGTCTCATCTGACCTTAAAACCTTCCTCAAAAAGGCTTTTTCTTTGTCCATGTGGTAAGCTTCAAATGTTAACTTGAAGGTGTCAATTTTGGAGCAGGTGCTTCTTTCTTGGATGGCAGCTTCTCAGTTCATGGCAATTTAAAATTCGCTTGACTGAAGACCATGGTCCAGCAGCTTCCGTTTTAGGGCAGGCCTGTGTCTTGGTGGTTCCTGAGTTGTTCCTGACCATCCAAACAAATTTCCTCTCAGGTGAGAGTGACAGTTTGGGTCTTCTTCCAGCAAAGTGGCTTGGCAAAGTGGCTACACCTCCAAATAATTTGTACTTATGTACAATTGTTTCAGCTGATGATCTTGGAATCTGCAGTTGTTTAGACATGGCTCCAAGAGACATTCCTGAGTTGTGTAAATATATGCCTTTTTTTTAAGATCTGCACTAAGCTCATTGGACTTTCCAATGTGTGTTAATGTGGTACTGTGTATTAATCAATCCAGTGAGTGCTGTCAAACTGTTTTATGTTGGCACAGAGAAACTACCAGCTGTAGACCATCATGATTACTCACAGGAAGTTAAGAAGCCTTGGCAAGTTAAAACACATTTTGAAACTTTCAGCACCATTGGAATAATAATCTAAGTAGGCATATGTTAATCTTTGACCCCTAATGTACAATTTTACCCTATGTTGATTTGAGAAAACCCAAAATAAATTAACTTCTGCACAAATTTTTTTTCTTTGATTTAAAGATATTTGTTGTATCACCATTCTGTGACAGAAAAAGAACAGTTCAAAGAAATCACTGAAAGCCCAATATTGCCATGATATGGATGTCCATGATGTCCATATCCCTGGATATAAACATCTGACAGCAACTGTACATTCATGAAGGTGTCTCTTTATTGTAGACTTTGACAATGGTACACCTCCCTTCTCAAGAGTGTTCTTGACTTGGCTAGATGTTGTGAAGGTTTTTTTTTCCCCCCATTTAAAGAATTCTGTGATCATCCACTTTCATTGTCTTCTGTGGTCTTCGGGGCCTTTTGATGTTGGTGAGCTTTTTGATGCATTTTTTGAGGAATGTACCATATATATATATTTTTTATTTAGCCACTCATAAAGTTTCTATGAGCTCTCTGTTAGGTCTGGTTTTTTTGTTTGTTTGTTTGTTTGTTTGTTTTTTCAGCCCAATGATGGCCTCCTTCACTTGCATCAACAGCTCTTTGGACCGAATGTTGAAAGTGCTGATGAATAACAACCAAACACAAATTCAACACTTGGAATCAACTCCAGACTTTTTATCTCCTTAATTTGCCATGAAATAATGAGGAAAAAGATGACATCTAGCCATGAAACTGCTTAACAGTCAATTATCCAGTTACCTTCTGTCACACCTTAGTGTGTTTCAACCTGGCACAGCTCCAGTGCTCACTCATGTCTATGCGCACGGAGTGCATTGCACGCGTCCTTGGATGATTCATCAATGTACACAACTGTTGCTGATTGGGAGCGCAGTCAGCGCATGCACATATAAGGGCACTGGTTACACTGACATGGCATGAAGTATTGTTTTGATTGCCACGTTCATGTCTAGCTCTGTTTAAATACCCTGGATTTATGATTCTGCTTTCAGTTTAATGACTGTTTCACTTTCATTTGTTTCCATTTTGTTACTCTGACCTTGCCTCATGTTATGTCTGTAAATAGCACACTTGTTAATAAAAACCTTCCTGCACTTACATCCGCCTGAACACCATATACCTGACAGAATACTTCGCTGTAACAATGGATGTAGCAGCTGGATACAGGCATACTGCGCAATGCTATGCCAAGGCAGAGAAGGAAGACCCCCATTAATTTTTTTTTTGGGGGGGTGGGGGGGGAGTGAGACTCAGGATGGCCTCCGCTCCACTGCTCGTGCCGCTGCCTGGCTTTGAGGATGTTGTTGTTCCACCGACAGATTTCAAGGAGGACGAGCTCTTTGCTCCATCATTGGGCTTCTGGGAGTATGTCATAACTCAAGAACCCATGCCAAGATCCAAACCCATGTCCATGCCAAAGTAATGCTGATACCAGTGTCATGCCTGAATCCATGCCCATGTTTGAATTCATGCCCATGCCAACACCATGGTCCATGCACATGCTCAAGCCCAGAGTCTTGCCTGAGTCCATGCCCATGTTGATGCCAGAGTCCATGCCCATGTTAGAATTCATACCCATGCTGATTCCAGGCCCATGCTCAAGCCCAGAGCCATGTGCCCATGCTCAAATTCATGCCCATGGTAATGCCAGGGTCCATGCCCATGCTCAAGACCAGAGTCCTGCCTGAGTCATGCCGCAGATGCCAACTTGTAAATCCAGAGGCCACTCCAAAAGTGCCTTTATGCCCTCTTCCTCTGATCGAGACCCTCTTCGAATGAATTGGTATGGATCTCTTCGGGCCATTAGATTGGTCTGCATGAGGGTATCGCTTTGTTTTAGTCTTAGTGGACTATGCAATGTGATACCCGGAAACAGTCCTGCTGCGTAACATTTTTGCACATAATGTGGCAGAGGCACTGTTTAAAATTATCTCCCATGTTGGGATTCCCAAAGAAATACTGACTGACCAAATCACTACATTCATGTCATGAATACTTTGTGAACTCTGAGTTATTGGGGGTTAAATCCATCTGAACTAGCATTTATCACCCACAGACAGATGGCTTGGTTGAACAGTTTAACCAAACTCTTAAAAACTTGGTTCATACATTTGTAAGTGAACTCACACATAATTTGGATAAACGGCTTGAGCCCTTGTTGTTCACAGTACAAGAGTTTCCGCAAGCCTCCATGGAATTTTCCCCATTCGAATTATTATATGGGTGTAAGCCTTGCAGCATTTTGGAGGTGCTACAGGAAAATTGAGAGGAGGGACCTTCAAATAGTAAAAACGAAATTCAGTACATTCTCAGCATGCACACAAAGCTCCACACACTCACTTAATCCAGGAGAACTTGCAGCAGGCACAAGAACGTCAGGCCCAGCAATACAACAGGGGTGTGTGTCTTGGAGAGTTCACCCCAGGAGATAAAGTACTCATATTATTGCCCACTTCGAGCTCCAAATTGATTGGCAAGTGACAATGGCCCTTTGAGGTCACACGGCGAATCAGAGAAGTTGACCATGAGGTGAGGCGAATGGATAGGGGCAGGGTGCTACAAATCTACCACCTCAACCTGTTAAAACATTGGAACGAGGGGGTCCCTGTGGCATTGGCATCAGTAGTTCTGGAGAGGGTGGAGCTGGGGCCAGAGGTAAAAAGAAAAGTAACCACTCAATCCACTCCAGTCCCCTGTGGAGACCACCTCTCACTACCCTAACTCATGGAGGTTGCCAGGTTGAAAACAGAATTTTCCAACATGTTCTCGCCCCTTCCCAGCTGCACTCACCTCATAGAACACAGTATTGAAACACCCCTAGGGGTGGTGGTGTGTAGCCACCCATACCGCATGCCCAAAAAGTGTGCGATTGGGCAGGTGGAAGTATGATATCTAGCTTTCCACTTGGGTCATGGGCAGGTGCTTCCCCACATTGACAAAACTGCAGCTATTGGGGTCTGCCTGAGGCCCAAGAACAAAAAGGGGGTGAGACAGTTCCTGGGGCTGGCTGGCTACTATCGCAGGTTCATACCTAATTATTCGGACATCACCAGCCCGCTGACTGATCTAACTAAAAAGGGAGCACCAGATCCGGTCCAGTGGACAGAGCAGTGCCAACAGGCCTTTACCAAGATAAAAGCTGCTCTGTTGGGGGGGGCCCACTTTTACACTTTCCTGACTTCTCTCTCCCTTTTATTCTACAGACAGATGTGTCAGACAGAGGGCTGGGGACCGTTCTGTCCCAGGAGGTGGAGGGGGAGGGATGTCCAGGACTGTACATCAGTCGCAAGCTCTCTATGCGTGAAAGTAAGTACAGCACCATTGAGAAGGAGTACCTGGCCATCAAGTGGGTGGTCCTCACCCTCCGGTACTACCTGCTGGGGTGCTCTTTCACCCTCTGTTCAGACCACGCGTTGCTCCAGTGGCTTCACTGCATGAAGGGTGCCAATGTGTGGATCATCCATTGGTATCTCGCCCACTAGCCTTTTAAATTTGAGGTGGTCCATAGGCTGGGGGCGCAGATGGTGGTGGCGGGCTTTCTGTCCCGTTGGGGGGTTTTGGTGCAGGCCGGATGGCTCCCCAGCCTGAGTTGGGCGGTGGGAGTATGTGGCAGTGGAGGCGTGGTCAAGTGTTGGTTTGTGAATGGAGGGCGGGGCCAGGGAAGGTGCGTGGCAAAGTCATTACACCTGTTGTCAATTAATGGTGTGTGTGTTTGTTACAGTGATAACGGCGCAAAGAAAATGAGGAAGAGGGGGGATCTCTCTCCCGACCAGAGCACGTGTGTGTGTGTGTGTGTGTGTGTGTGTGTGTGTGTGAATAAGTTGAGTAAAAGCTGAAAAACAGTAAAACGGGAAAAATCACAATAAAGCCTGTGTTGACACCAATTCCCGCCTGTCCGCGCTTCAGTATTCCACCCACATCAGGGTCATACTACATTTGTTTATAGAAGTTGGTGAGGATCATACAATTGTTATTTAGGCTGGTAAATAAAAACAAAGAACTGAAGAGAGGTGTACTTTCTTTTTTCCCATGACTGTATGAGCATTAATCAGGACACTGTGGTATCTGTTGTCTCCTGTGGAGCCGCACTTAATTTAGCATCTGTCTGAATCCAAATACAAACATCTGGCTGTCCCAGTATGTAATGTTGCAAATGTAGTTTGTTGCTGTGGCTGAAATCCTTTTCTCTCTCATCCTCTCTTTCTTATTGCAGATGATGGAAAGCTTTCCCTGGATGAATTCCAGGCCTTCTTCTCTGACGGGACCCTGAATGAAGAGGAACTGGAGAATCTTTTCCATACCATTGATTCAGATAACACCAGGTGAATGTCCAGTTTAATATGGATGAAGAGGATAAAGCAATGTGATAATGGAGCACATTCACAAAAAGAAGTGAAAAGCTGTCAAACTGATAGAAAGAAAATTTGTGGAAAAGGGAGACCCTGTAAAGCAAGTAGAGTGAAGAAGCTGTGGGTGTCCCACATCATCTTTAACTATTTTAATATCTGCATTTATGAAGCTGGACAGACTAGATGTTATCTCTTTGCCTTGTTGTTTTTGTTTTCTGTTTCTCTCTTTCTCAGTCTACATGTCTAGTTACTTTTGTAGTGTCCCTCCACTGTGTGTTTACCGTACATTTGTGTCATACATGTATTTCTCAACCTTCACTGTCGTGTGTGTGTGTGTGTGTGTCTCTCTGTCTCTCTCTCTCTGGTGTGTGTGTGTGTGTGTGTGTGTGTGTGTGTACTGCACATGCCCGGGGAGCAGAGCGGTGCATGAGTCTCAGCTCTGTACCGAATTTTGGCAAATTAAAAACTTTAACACCGCACCCATTGTAACTGCCGTCGTTAATGTAGCAGAGGTGATACGTCTTGGATATTTAATACGGCATGTGCCTTGTCACAGTATTACGATCAGCCTTTAAGCAAGCCTTGATCAGTGGCCGCATATACAAACAGCGGCTGCAAACCCACAACCCTGTCCCGCAGCTGTCACTGAATCAGGATATTATCCCTGATTTTAACAACTATCTACGCCAATTACATTGGCATGAATGGGAAAAGTTTGAGAGCTATGAAAGACAGTTCAGGAAAATACTGGACACAAAGCTGCTCCAAGACAGGACTTACTTTGCATGCTCCAGAGATCCAGCGAAATGGAGTAAAGTCGTGTCCATCTTGGTCGGGGTATTCTTCTGTAACGGGACATTCCGATCAACATACCATGACGGGAAAAGTTTTGGATTACCACTGTTGAAATATGTGCTCCGAATCTTGAAAAAGTTTCCCTTGAGCCATAAAAATCCAATGGAACAAACATCGGCGTCCATTACTTCCTGGATCGAGAAACAGCTGATCCTCGTGAGAGATGTCATCCAGCTGTCACTCAGACAACAGGAACGACAACAAAGGGCAGTGAGCAGAGAAAAACTTTCATACCTATGGCAACATCGCAGAGCAAAGGCCATTGACATAATTCTCAATAATAGCGTTTTCCCTTTGTCTTTACCTACTGTCAATAACACCAGCGAGGTGTATAATTATTTACATAGCTAAATGTCAATCACCCCTTTTATCACCACTAACTCCGCCTCCGTGGTCTACTAGTGTTCAGATGGCAGCTCCAGCTTATTATCCTTCCACTGCTCACTTCACACTTGATGAGGTTGAGAAAGTTATTACTTACCTGCCAAACAATAAAGCTAGTGGATATGATGGGGTGACATATGAAACATTGAAAGCCACAAAACCTTGGTCTACAAAAATTTTGACCAATATATTTAACATTTGTTTGATAAATGGAAAAGTGCCAGACTCTTGGAAGGGGGCTCTCATTTACAGAATACTGAAAAAAGATATCCCAAATGACCCCTCTACATGGAGAGATATTTCTCTCCTCCCTACTGTTTACAAGGTATTCATGAAATGCCTACTTGCCCGTATTCTCCCATGGCTCGTGGATGCAGAAATTCTGTCACCTAAACAAAAAGCTTACATAGACAAGGTATGAATGAACATGTGTTCTGCCTGAAGACTGGTATTGATGACTTTAAGCATGAATCATGTAAATTCTACACTGTATTTCTGGACTTTAGAGATGCTTTTGGGACACTATCTCACAGAGTGATGCTCAGTGCGCTGGAGGAAATCTATCTACCTCAGCCCTTTTTGAATGTCATAACAGATGTGTACAAGGGATCTTTCCTTCAAGTCATCTGTGGGAAGCAACTGACAGAGCCAATACCTCTAAAGGTGGGAATTAAAACAGGCTGCCCTTGGAGTGCTGTACATTTCATCTTGGCCATCAACCAGTGGTTGAAATGGCTCTGCCAGTGTGCACCCTCCCCAATTAAGATCCCCAAACCCTGTGCAGGGGTATGCTGATGATGTTCAGTAGGGATGCAACGGTACAGTGTGACCACGGTTCGGTTCGGTTCAGTTCACGGTTTATGGGCCACGGTTTCGGTTCGGTTTCAGTATGTCAATATTGTCTCTGCTCTAACATGCAGTAGTTTTTTTTTTTTTTTTTGCTTTTTCTATTTGAAAAACAAGGTACAATATTAAGTGTAAAATGTCAAATAATTAAAGGCATTGATGAAATCAAAGGGGTTTTATTATAAACATGGAGTTCCTTATCATACTTGCCCTCATAAATAGGTAATAAACATAAAATACAGTAAAGGGCAGCAATGTAGTAAAGTCACCTGAATACTGTCACCCACACAACTTAAGACAAAAAAACACATAAATGAAACTATCACAGACTGTGGCCAACCACTTGTCAAATAAAAATGTACATTTTCCAAAAAAGTGCAATATCAAGTGAATATCCTATGAAGAATGCCCTATTCCTTTATTTTCATGTTCTTCTGTAAAAAGATCAGCATGTCAACATTCTCTGGGCAAAGACGGGAACGGCTTGCATTCACAATATCACCTGCAGTAGAGAAAACTCTCTCACTAGACAGTTGGATGTGTTACCTGATGAGTAGCCAAGCGTTGCAAAACAGTGTTTGCAGACCGTGTTTTGCTTGCTGACTGTCTTTGTGCCTTGTTCATCATACTTAACACTGAAGCCAAAATGACTCCACACTGTGGATTTGAACGAAGATGGTGCCTCTTCAAAGTTTAATCTCTCGTCTTCTTGTCCACTCACCATGATTCTAAGTGCTACTAGAACACACACATTCCTCTTTTACTTCCCCGGTGTCTGTTTCGGAGTGCTGATAGGCTCAAGGGAAAATTCTGAAAATCTGATTGGCTCTTGTTTCTTTGTGGGCAGGGCTTAAAGGGAGAAACCGCTTCCCCGGGGTCCTAAGCACTCTTGTGTATTGTACGCTACACAGAATACATGAGCAATGACTTTGTATTAAAAATTAAAGTTTAATGTCGCGCTTACCGAAATACCACAGTTCGCCTACGCGTACCAAACCGTGCTGGGCGTACCGAACGGTACGAATACAATCAAAAAACCGTTGCATCCCTAATGTTCAGATGTCATCTAGAGATGAGAGGGTAATCACCAATATGCTGGCTCGTACTGATGAGTTCCTGCAGTGGTCAAAACTGGAGGTGAAACCCACAAAATGTGCAGCATTTTATGAACGTCGCAGTGGTGGTAACCGCTGGTATAAGTCCAAGGCCGACAAACCCCCCTGCTTTACGGTCATGGGACAGCCCCTCAGAGTGTACACACGCCATGAAACATACACCTATTTTGGCCACAAGTTTAACATTGTAGGTGAGTGGGGTGAGCAGGTACAGGAGTTGTCCTGGGCCTACAAGAACAGGATCTCCTTGATCGACTCTTCCCCACTGCCTGTAGTTATGAAAATAGAGGCCATTAGAGAAGTGGCCCTAGCAAAAATACACCATCTATTTGCCAATGTCCACATTCCCCAAAATGTCCTTAAAGACCTAGACAATACAACAGTGAATGTTGTCAGAAAATGGCTGGGACTAAACTCTCATACCACACGGGACATCATTTATCTGTCCCATAGAGAAGGGGGGCTTGGGGTGCCACATGTTGAGTGGACCTATACTGCAACAAGGCTGGCACACCTCCTCAGCATGTTAAACAACGATGATGCTGTAGTCAGAGAGCTAGCAAGAGCTTCTCTCCTGCTGGACCTCAGGAAAAGAAAAGTTCCCCTAGCCACAGCCAATGAAGACAGCTTCCTGGGATTTAGGAAAAAAAGCAATGGGAAACTGGACACGCGGGCTACGGGCTTTGGGGTCCGTTCTGACTGGCCAGAGCTGAACGACCTGTGCAACAGAATGGAGGTCAAGCTGAAATGGACAAGGGAAAACATACTGTCCCAAGCAGGGTCATTTGACACAGTAGTCATAGACCCGTCCATATCTGTGGAAGCCACCATCTGTTACAATGGATCACAACACACATTACAGAATTTAATAGCAAGGAGGACCCTCCTCAACAGCAAGCAGCTATTAATAAAACAGCACTGGACAGGATTGAGAATGCAGGGAAAGTTGGCAGTCCTTGACTTTGCCGACCACACTGTCTCTCATTCCATTTACAGGAACGCTGCTGTGGGGGAGGACATTCTCTGTTTTATTATTAAGGCTAGACTGCAGGTGTTGCCAACAAAATACAACCTGGCATTGTGGTATCCTGAACATCATCAGCCACACTGCCTGATGCATGCTGACCATGACGTGCAGTTGGAGTCAGTCGCACATGTTGCGAATGGTTGCAGCATGTATAAACCACTCTATACTGCATGTCATGATCGCATTGTGGACCTCATCGGCAGTGCTGTTGAGCCACTCTTCCCAAGTATGCACAAACATTCACGCTTGACGGCGGAGTGGTTCAGCAGCACTGAGGATGTGTTTGGCAATATCCCCAACACCCCTGACATTGTACTTCAGGACATGGATAGAAAGCAGGCAGTAGTAGTGGAAGTAGGATGTGTTTTTGATACATATATGGACATGGCCTTTTATGACAAAATGGCCAAATATCAGTCCCTACTTGCAGCTATTACCAGCCTTGGCTATTCCTGTACACTCATCGTCCTGATATTTGGTATTTTGGGGCACGTACATAAATTAACAGTGAGTGGGTTAAGACTGGCAGGGCTTTCCAGAGTAAAATCTAAACAATTGGCGAAGTTCTGCTCAATATCAGCTGTAATAGGCAGCCTTGCAGTGTGGCGTAGGTGATGCTTTTTATACCCTTGATGTAAACCTTGATAATATTTGAATCCTGTATATGTTAATTTTTAATAGTGGGTTCAAATAAAAGTATTCAAATGTGTCTCTCTCTCTGGTGGCAGAGATGTTCCACTGTGTGCATTGTCTTTAATCACATTTCAGAATGAATTATGTAAAAGTAGTGTGTGTGCTGGTGCTCTGTGCTACTTGTGCTCCAATTCCACAGCACATTTCTTAAGAAATAATGAACTGCTAGAGCCCTAAAGAGGGCAGGAAGATGGTCAAAAAAACACAATAAAAAGATGAGTAGAAGAGGTGTAGAGGGGGCAGTGTATGGTTTGGGGGAGGGTTAAAGAGAACAATGTTGACAAGCAAGGAATAATAGGGAAAAAAGGAGGATACAAGAGGAATGAGGAGAGAAAAAGTTTGAAGATAATCAAATGGAGAAAGAGGAATTGCAATCTTTGATTAAAAAAAATCTGTCTCTGCTGGTCTTGATTTATCATTTATTTATTCATACATTCATCTTTATCTGTTTAATCCCATTGAATCCAAAGCCTGGAAACACTGGGTGAAAGGCAGGGGTACACCCTATATGGGACACCAGGCCATCACCAGCCATCACACATACATAAACATTTTAATTAATTTACAGTACTCAGTGCACTTATTGGCATGTGTTTGGAAACCCCTGCAGACATGGGGAGAACATTTGAAGTTCCACAGATACAGTAACCTGAGCAGAGGGTTGAAACCCAGACCCTGAAACTATGAGAACAATTCTAGAATTTTCCTCTTCTTTTTTTCTTGCAATTCATTCTCTGGGTAGTTTTTTCATCCACCTAGCAAAACTCTCAATATGTCTAGTATACACTGATCAGTCATAACCATGACCACTGACAGGTGAAGTGAATAACATTGATTACCTCATTACAATGGCACTGGTCAAGGGGTGGGATGTATTAGACAACAAGAGAACAGTTCTTGAAGTTGATGTGTTGGAAACAGGAAAAATGGGTAAGCGTAAGGATCTGAGGACTTTGACAAGGGCCAAATTGTGATGGCTAAATGACTGGGTCTGTGCATCTCCAAAATGGCACCTTTTGTGGGCTGTTCCTGGTATGCAGTGTTTAATACCTATCAAAGGTGGTCTGGCAACAGGGTTATGGGAGTTGAAGGGTCATTGATTTGCATGGGGCATGAAGGCTAGCCCATAAGGTCCAGTCCCACCATAGCACAGACTGCTGAAAAAATTAACACTGGCTAAGACAGAAAGTGTCAGCGTTCGAGAATTAACTGTTATCTTGCTGCCAAATTGCAAGTGACATTGTAATGAGATAATCAATGTTATTCACTTCACCTGTTAGTGATCATAATGTTATGGCTGATCAGTGTAAATGTAGAAAATGAAAGGTGCTGAATTTGACTGCCTGTCAAACAAAAGCTTGTAATATATAAACATTTTGTGACCTTTGAAAACTCCCAAGACGTTAAATATGTGCCAGGCCACACTTCTTACCTTTACCTGGCCAAAGTCTTTGATGAACTTATCCAAATTCAAATTTTTACTTTTTATCTATATGAAATTCTAAAAACCATTTTTAGACACAGATTTGTTTTTATTGAACAACAAACAGAGTTATGACTTCCTAAGTCATAAGTCTGTTTGCTAAGTCTGTTTTCTGACATAAATGAAAAAAGAGAAAAACACTTAAAACCCTGCATTCAGACCAATATTACTAGGATTGAAATAAAGATATGATATTATATATGGTAATCCTAAATGAGTACATAACTTATTGACCTTGAGATTGATCAATGAAACAAACACTGTTTCACCAAGAGATTAACTAAATAATTTCATTGTGTTGTATAGCCTGGGATGTTAGCATAACAATCCTGGCAATAAAAACATGCAAAAAAAGTTACTTAGAAGAAAACCTGGCAAACTTTCTATTTTCTGGTTCTTAAATTGGATGTTGAATGTTGCTAGGTGAGTTACAGGAGAGATTGCAGACAGTGTAATTACTGCTAATGTAATTGCCCACTTGGCAAGGATGAGTTTCAAGCCTGCCGAGTCCAGGTCACTTGTCCTGAAGGAAGGCAGGGTTTCTGACAAGTTATGCTTTCTCCTGGATGGCACCACAATTCCATCAATCAATGAGAAGCCAGTCAGAAGTTTGGGGAAACTTTTTGATTGCAGCCTCAGTACATGTAATTTTTTTTGAATAAACTTGATATTCACTTCTCATCTCATCTCATTATCTCTAGCCGCTTTATCCTTCTACAGGGTCGCAGGCAAGCTGGAGCCTATCCCAGCTGACTATGGGCGAAAGGCGGGGTACACCCTGGACAAGTCGCCAGGTCATCACAGGGCTGACACATAGACACAGACAACCATTCACACTCACACCTACGGTCAATTTAGAGTCACCAGTTAACCTAACCTGCATGTCTTTGGACTGTGGGGGAAACCGGAGCACCCGGAGGAAACCCACGCGGACACGGGGAGAACATGCAAACTCCGCACAGAAAGGCCCTCGCCGGCCCCGGGGCTCGAACCCAGGACCTTCTTGCTGTGAGGCGACAGCGCTAACCACTACACCACCGTGCCGCCCCTGATATTCACTTAACAAACTAAATATGCAGTTATTAAAGTAAATGTGAAGAATAACATAATGTGAAAAATAATAGTAAAAACTTAAGAATAACTGTATTGACACCTCAGTGCAGAAGGGTGTAACTCCAGGGATGCCAGACTACCTTGAACATACAGGCATAGTTACCCAGCTTATTAGAGTGGCACATGAGAGGAAAAGAGTTCTGGTTGTGTTGTGGCTTGACCTGGCCAATGCATATGGATCAATAACACACAAGCTGGTTGAGACTGTGCTGAATAGGCACCATGTTCTAAGTAAGATCAAGGACCTCATCTTGGATTCCTATAACAACTTCAGATTGAGAGTCACTTGTGGGCCAGTAATATCAAGTTGGCAATGACTAGAGAAGGGTATCATCACTGGCTGTACAATTTCAGTCATCCTCTTTACCCTGGCCATGAACATGGTGGTAAAAGCTGCACAACTGGAGTGCAGAGTTCCATTAACCAAGTCCAGTGTGCAACAGCCCCCATCAGAGTCTACATGGATGACCTCACAGTTACCACATCCTCTGTTCCAGGGAGCAGATGGATATTACAAGAGCTGGAAAGGCTCATCAAGTGGGCAAGATTGCGTTTCAAGCCTGCTGAGTCCAGGTCACTTGTTCTGAAGTAAGGCAGGGTTTCTGATAAATTAAACAGAAACAGAAAGGCTAAAACAGGTAACTGGAGACAAGGGGTTTGACTTGGGAGACATGGAAAGTTGGGTGAATACGGCGCATGGTTACGGGCAGAGACAGTCTTACAGAGCAGGGATTAATTACCTTGGAGACGGGGAAAGGTCCTATGAACCTGGGAGCCAATTTGCGGGAGACCGTCTTGAGGGGCAAGTGGCGAGTGGAGAGCATTACTCGCTGCCTCACCCGATAGATGGGAGCTGCCTAACGGTGTTTGTCAGCTTGCTCTTTAAACATCTTGACAGAACATAGGAGCTTTTTCCTGGTCAATGCCCATGTTCTCCTGCAGTGGCGCACAAACATCTGGGCAGAGGGCACGGCGACTTCTTGGACAGGGAAGAGTGGTGGCTGGTAACCCAGAGAACACTGAAAGGGGAAAAGACCTGTAGCAGAGGTGGGTAAAGAGTTGTGAGCATACTCTATCCAAGGACGGGTCTTGCTCCAGGAGGCAGCATCCTTGGACACCATGCACCTGAGAGCCACTTCCAGCTCCTGGTTGGCCCGTTCTGTCTGTCCATTGGTCTGAAGGTGAAAACCTGAAGACAGATTGCGAGAAGCACCAATGAGTTTACAGAAAGCCTTCCAGAATTGGGCAGAGAACTGGGGTCCATGGTCTGATACGATGTCTGAGGGGAGTCCGTGCAGACAGAAAACATGGAGTATCAGCAATTTGGTGGTCTCCTTGGCGGTGGGAAGCTTGGGCAGACGGATAAAATGAACAACTTTAGAAAAACGGTCGACAACAGTGAGGATACAAGTATTGCCACCTGAATTGGGGAGTCCTGTGACGAAATCCAGGGCTGGTGGGGAACAGGAAGGGGTCTCAGCAGGCTGGCAGGGGGTCTGTTGCCAGTCTTGCTCCTGGCGCAGATGTCGCAAGCTGCCACAAACCTCTGGACATTCTCCTTGATGGATGGCCACCAAAAACGTTGTCGGATGAGTGCCAGAGTCCAGGCTGCTCCTGGGTGGCATGCCATTCTGGAACCATGACCCCACTGCAACACCTGTGCCCGCACAGAAACAGGAACAAAAAGATGGTTAGGAAGTGCATTACTGGGTCCTGCTCATGGGCCTTCTGGACCTGGGTTTCCACCTCTAATAGAGTGGCCCCCACCAGGCACTGTGGAGGAAGGATGGTCTGAGGGGAGGTCGATTCCTGCTGGAGGGGAGAAAACATTCTGGACAAGGCATCGGGCTTACCATTCTTAGAGCCTGGGTGGAAGAGAGACCATCGGGCCTGACGAGAATTGAGGTGCTTGGCAGTACTGAGGTATTCGAGGTTCTTGTGATCTGTCCATACGATGAAGGGAAGGTCTGACTCCTCCAACCAATGCCTCCATTCTTCCAAGGCCAGTTTAACGGCCAACAGTTCCCTATTGCGAACGTCATAGTTTCTCTCAGAGGGGGAAAGCTGACGAGAGAAGAAGGAGCAAGGATGAAGCTTGTTGTCACTAGCCGATCTTTGGGACAATATGGCCCCCACCCTTGACTCCGAAGCATCAACCTCAACCACAAACTGCCGGGACGGATCTGGAATGGTGAGTATCGGTGCTGACGTGAACCTTCACTTGAGCTCGGAGAACGCCTTCTCGGCCCCTTCCTCCCAGCTGAAAGGGACCTTGGTGGAAGTTAGAGCTTTGAGGGGCTCAGCCACAGTACTAAAGTTCCTGATGAATCGCCTGTAGAAATTTGTAAACCCAAGAAACCGCTGGAGTTCTCGCTGAGAAGACGGGGTGGGCCAGTCAAGCAACTGCCTTAAGTTTCAGGGGGTCCATCTGAATCTGTGTGGGGGAGATAATGAAACCCAGAAAGGAGACAGAACTTCTATGGAACTCGCATTTCTCTGCCTTAACAAAGAGTTTATTTTCCAGGAGTCGCTGAAGGACCTGCCTGACATGGATGTGGTGTTCATCAAGGGAGTGGGAAAAAATCAATATATTGTCCAGATAAATAAAAACGTTAAGGTAGTCCCTCAGGACATCATTAACGAGGGCCTGGAAAACCGCGGGAGCGTTAGCCAGGCCAAACGGAACCACGAGATATTCGTAGTGGCCCGTGGGGGTGTTTAAATGCTGTCTTCCATTCGTCCCCTTCCCTAATCCTCACAAGGTGGTAAGCATTACGCAGGTCTAGCTTGGTGAAAATCTGGGCTCCCTGGAGTAACTCAAACACCGTAGACATGAGAGGTAGGGGGTAATGGTCCTTGATGGTGATGTCATTTAGCCCACAGTAATCAATGCAAGGGTGCAAGGATTTGTCCTTCTCCACAAAAAAGAATCCTGCCCCTGCAAGAGAAGAGGAGGGATGAGTAATTCTAGCTGCTAAGGACTTGGTGATGTATTTATCCATGGCTTGCCTTTCAGAAGGAGAGAGAGTAGAGTTGCCCCTTAGGTGGTGCAGTCCCAGGGAGAAGGTCAATTCCACAGTCATAGGGCCTATGGGGAGGAAGGGAAACAGCTTGAGACTTGCTGAACACAGGTTTTAAGTCATTATACTCGGGAGGCACGTTAGAGAGGTCAGGATATTCACCAATGGTGGGCTAGAGCAGCTTGGCGTGAGGGAGAGCAGATCTCAGGCATGATGATAAACAGAATTGACTCCATCCTAAAATGGTGTTGTTAGTCCAGTTGACATGGGGGTTATGTAGAGTTAGCCAGGGCAGACCAAGAACTATGGGCACATGGGGATTACTTATGACAAAAAATTGGATGGATTCAGAGTGGTTGCCAGAAATTCTTAAGGTAGCTAGGGCTGTTCTATGGGTGATGGTGGTCAGACCAGTATCATTAAGGGTCAGGACAGTGAGGGACGAGTTCAGAGCCAGTAGTGGAATCCCCAGGCGCTTAGCGGTGGTCGACCAGATCAGGTTTCTGTCAGCCCCTGAATCAATGAGTGCCTGGAGGTCGTGGGGCTGATTCCCATGGGTGATGACCACTGGGAGTAGTGGTCGACTGGTAGGGGGCTGATTCTGGACATTGCCCACCAGGGCCCCTAAACTCACTGGTGGGCTCTTCCTTTTAAAGGGCAAGATTGGCAGAAATGCCCCAGCTGTTCGCAATAAAAACATGCCCTCATATTCCGATGGCGCTGTTGTTCCTCAGGTGAGATGCAGACTTGGTCTACCTGCATTGGCTCAGCGGAAGGAATGGGAGGCTGAGGGGGAGCACCCGCTGTCTGATCCGGGAGTCAATATGACTGGCGAGGTCCATGAGATCAGGTGGCAGTCGTGAGACCAGCTTATCCTTGATGGAGTCTGACAGCCCGTTCAAAAATGCGTCAAACAAGGCACTCATTCCAGCCACAAGATGCCACCAAAGTGCGAAACTCAATCGCATAGTCAAAAGTGGACCGGGCACCCTGCCACAGCCCCATGATTTCTCTTGCTGCCTCTCTGCCAGACAGAGAGCAATCAAAGGTTCGCCTCATCTCCTCTGTGAAATCCTTAAAGCTGGCGCAGCATGGTGCATTGGCATCCCACATAGCTGTTTCCCACTCCCTAGCTTTGCCAGTGAGGAGAGTGATGGTGTAGGCCACTCAGGAATGCTCTGTAGGGAAGGCCAGTGGGTGAAGCTCAAGGGTTAGTGAGCATTGAGATAAAAATGATCTGCAGGTGCCTGGTTCTCCATTGTATGGCTGTGGGGCGGGAAGTCTCAGCTCTCTGAAGAGGGCAGGAGCTGGAGGAGCGGTAGGTGGAGGGGTTGTGTAGGAGCAGACGTTACTTTCAGCTGTTGTAGCTGAGTGGCAAGAAGATTGAGAGTGTCAGAGATGGTGACAAGGTTTTGATTCACATTTTGGATGTCCTGTTGGTGTGGTCCCAAGGAGAGCTCCCTGTTTCTGCACCGCTGCTCTTAGCTGGGCGAAATCTGCTGGGTCCATGTTGGCCAGACTGTGCTGTCAGGAGTGTCAAGCTGAGGTGAAGTGAGGACTCAGGAGCAGACTCAGAAAACAGGCAGTGTAAAGAGAAAACTTCTTTAATGAAGTAGATGGCAGAAAAGCAAAGGTACAGTAGGGCTCACGCAAAAATTGGTAGTCAAAAAACAGGCCAGGAGGTCAAAAACAGAGAGGAGGAGGTAGGCACGATCAGGGACAAAAACAAGACAGACAAATCTTCACAAAAACTGATGAACACCGGGACAAGGGAAATCCAGGCAGAGGTAGCAAAAGACGCAATTCAAAAGAACAGGCAGGCAAAAAACAGGGACAAAAAACTAGACAGAAAAACTTGACAAAAAACAAGGAGAAATCCAGGCAGGGGGAATCAAGAAGACACAATACCAATGAGCTGTAGCGAGGTGAGGAAAGTCTACAAGAGACAGTCTGGCAAATGGAGTAGCTCCAAACAGTTCTTAAAAAGCCCTGGCTGATGGGAGAGGAGTGGTAGCAGATGTGGGAGTGCCACTTCAGGAAATGACCTTCAGCAAGGCAGGACTGAATTCCTGTCCTGGAGCCGGCATGGAAGTCCCACAATCTAAGGCATGGATGGACTGGACTGGACTGTGACAGCAGCTGCCCGAAGGCCTTAGGGGATAGGCGCTATTGCTGGCATCATGACCAGATGCTGAAGGCAATTGCCGAGAGTGTCTCTTCAGCCATAACAAATAGCAGGCCCAGCTGCCCTCCCAGGAGCAGGTGACATTCATCAAGGCAGGAGAGCAGCCCAAACCACAACCAAGAGCTTAGGTGGGTCTACTTTCCACCACACAGGACTGGCAGCTAATGGTAGACCTAGACAATCAGCTGAAGTTTCTGGCACACACTGTAGTAACATCACTGTGACTAGATATTGTCATTTTGTCAGAGGTTTCAAAACAGCTAGCCCTGATAGAGCTGACAGTGCCCTGGGAAGAACACACAGAGGAGGCGTGCCAAGTATCAGGGACTTCTGGAGGGGTGCCGGAAACAGGGTTGGGGAGCACACTGCCACCCAGTGGAAGTAGGCTGCAGAGGCTTTGCTGGCCTTTCTGTTTATAGAATCTACACCCTGCTGGGCATGTGTGGGCCATTGAGGAGGACGGCTATCAGGACTGCAACAAAGACAGCAGAGAGAGCCTCCAGGTGGCTGTGAATTATGAGGGGGGATCCGTGGGCTAATGCTGCTGGGACGCAAGTCAGGGCTTGATCAACCCTGGCTGGGTCGCCTGGGTGAGGGTGTATGATGATGTGAGACCCGAAACAAACAATGAACCCAGGAAACATCACTGATGATGTGTCCCAGTGCATCCGTCAGATGTATCTTTTAAGCCTCACTCACAACCCGCTGTACATGCTGCTATGGGTGGTCTGAGGTAAAAAAAATTGGCAAAACCTTGCTTGAGACTTGCACGACACTTGTGTGTGTTCAGCGCCATAGAAGGTCACAGACTGCCCGTGGAGACTTTTTTGGTCCTGCACATGCAAATTCTACGGGTCTTGCGACAAATCAAGAACGCATACACTACGTATGGGACCCATACTCTTTTTGTACACCTGAACCAAGTCAGCAGCACGGCTAGTAGGGGCTTTTTGCGATGACCGTAAGATGCATGAGTGACGCACAGTCATTGTAGGAGTGATGTGCCTCAGAAGTACTACACAAGTATTCCACACTTGCTATTTGTGCAGCCTGCAAGACAGAAGTACATCTTACTTTCTACTCCTATGTGTGGCATGCACGCAGTGCATGTAACCTGCACACGACACGAGGGGCAAGACTCTGGGTATATATATATTGGGGAGGAACCAAGGAACCGATCATGTAGTGTGTAGCATTGTAGAAGGGAAGAAGACCACCTCATTTGCTGGTTTTATTTGAGTATATGTTCATTTACCAGGCAAACGTCAAATAATAAAACATGATTGGAAGGGAATAACGCATTTTATTACATTGTAAAAAATCCCAGCTAAATAGCCCAACAGTTTGAGCACTGAAACACACTTTGACTTCGAGCTCCTGTCCTGCTCCTACTCCTGCTGAGTGGTGGGATGGGGTGTTGGGATGTCCTTGTCCTCATCACTGAGCATGGCACAATGTCCTGACAGCGATGATGGGATTGCAATGTCCTCACTTCTGGGCATTGTTAGCTGAAAATCAGCATATATAATATTAATTACATAAGCATATAGATACTGAAATTAATGTTTAAAGCATGTGTATTTACCTGTGAAAATACCTCTGGCGGGGTGCTGTGCCTTCTGCTGGCTTGAAGGCATACTTCTCCCTGTCCATGCAGGGCTTGCCGGTGCTGCTACCATCATCAAATTCTTCCATCTCCTCCCCCTCTGCGGTTTCAGGCTGGGTTACTTTTGCTCGCTTCTTCTTGGGTCCCATTTTCTAAACTTTAAACTGAAAATTAAAAAAATTTTTCCCACAAAATATCCAATGTTCTTCAGTCGAAAGACAGATGCAGAATGCTGCAGACACGCTGGTTTTATACCCACTTCTGGCTTCCATCACACACGAGTTATGAGTGATCATAACGTGCTAATCACATGCGTCACACATGCTTCACAAGTGCGGCCCGAACTCGTAGTGTAGGAAACTGGTAAAATGCAAGTCTCACACACTCCACACTCACTGAACACGCACTGATCACGTGCGTCAGACATACGCTTTCCGTGGGCTAACGGCACAATTTTTCCCATGCCTCGAGGAAGTCAGGTGTGCAATCTGTACTTGACAAGTACTTTGCCCGTACTCCTCCCCCAAACTTTCCCCCAGGTTCACCGTGACCCTGCAGCACGGCTGCGAGCTACCAAACCCTGTGACCCGTGCGTGTCCAAAACACTTACGGTGGGTTGTGAGTGAGGCTTTAGCTGTGCATGCACAGTGTCAAAAGTGATGGGGTGGAGTGTGTGTGTGTGTGTGTGTGTGTGTGTGTGTGTGTGTGTGTAAATTCACTGTTTTATTATGGTATTACTACTGTCTGAACCATCCATGTTACTGATTATTATACTGTGATACTTAATGATAGCTATGCTTTCTGTATGTTAAAGCATGGTTTCTGTGGTGCTTTTTGGTAACTATGGTTATTGCATATATAAACATTTTGCAACATATATAAACTGTTACCATATATATATATTTTTTTACTTTGGCATCTTATGGTTTTACTGTAGTACAACCCCGATTCCAAAAAAGTTGGGACAGAGTACAAATTGTAAATAAAAACAGAATGCAATAATTTACAAATCTCAAAAACTGATATTGTATTCACAATAGAACATAGACAACATATCAAATGTCGAAAGTGAGACATTTTGAAATTTCATGCCAAATATTGGCTCATTTGAAATTTCTTGACAGCAACACATCTCAAAAAAGTTGGGACAGGGGCAATAAGAGGCTGGAAAAGTTAAAGGTACAAAAAAGGAACAGCTGGAGGACCAAATTGCAACTCATTAGGTCAATTGGCAATAGGTCATTAACATGACTGGGTATAAAAAGAGCATCTTGGAGTGGCAGCGGCTCTCAGAAGTAAAGATGGGAAGAGGATCACCAATCCCCCTAATTCTGCGCCGACAAATAGTGGAGCAATATCAGAAAGGAGTTCGACAGTGTAAAATTGCAAAGAGTTTGAACATATCATCATCTACAGTGCATAATATCATCAAAAGATTCAGAGAATCTGGAAGAATCTCTGTGCGTACGGGTCAAGGTCGGAAAACCATACTGGGTGCCCGTGATCTTCGGGCCCTTAGACAGCACTGCATCACATACAGGCATGCTTCTGTATTGGAAATCACAAAATAGGCTCAGGAATATTTCCAGAGAACATTATCTGTGAACACAATTCACTGTGCCATCCGCTGTTGCCAGCTAAAACGCTATAGTTAAAAGGAGAAGCCGTATCTAAACATGATCCAGAAGCGCAGACGTCTTCTCTGGGCTAAGGCTCATTTAAAATGGGCTGTGGCAAAGTGGAAAACTGTTCTGTGGTCAGACGAATCAAAATTTGAAGTTCTTTATGGAAATCAGAGACGCCGTGTCATTCGGACTAAAGAGGAGAAGGACGACCCAAGTTGTTATCAGCGCTCAGTTCAAAAGCCTGCATCTCTGATGGTATGGGGTTGCATTAGTGCGTGTGGCATGGGCAGCTTACACGTCTGGAAAGACACCATCAATGCTGAAAGGTATATCCAGGTTCTAGAGCAACATATGCTCCCATCCAGATGACGTCTCTTTCAGGGAAGACCTTGCATTTTCCAACATGACAATGCCAAACCACATACTGCATCAATTACAGCATCATGGCTGTGTAGAAGAAGGGTCCGGGTACTGAACTGGCCAGCCTGCAGTCCAGATCTTTCACCCATTGAAAACATTTGGTGCATCATAAAATGGAAGATACGACAAAAAAGACCTAAGACAGTTGAGCAACTAGAATCCTACATTTGACAAGAATGGGTTAACATTCCTATCCCTAAACTTGAGCAACTTGTCTCCTCAGTCCCCAGACGTTTACAGACTGTTGTAAAGAGAAAAGGGGATGTCTCACAGTGGGAAGCATGGCCTTGTCCCAACTTTTTTGAGATGTGGTGTTGTCATGAAATTTAAAATCACCTAATTTTTCTCTTTAAATGATACATTTTCTCAGTTTAAACCAGGGGTCTCAAACCTGATCCATAAAGGGCCATGTGGCTGCAGGTTTTCATTCCAGCCATGCAGCAGCACCCTGATTTGGCTTATTCAATCAACTGACACACCCACCCTTTAATCAAGGGTGGGTGTGGCTGCAAGTATTTGACTGTGTGAAGACAGTTCAGTTGATTGAATGAGCCAAGTCAGGTGTGCTGCTGCATGGCTGGAATGAAAACCTGCAGCCACAAGGCCCTTTATGGATCAGGTTTGAGACCCCTGGTTTAAACATTTGATATGTCATCTATGTTCTATTCTGAATAAAGTATGGAATTTTGAAACTTCCACATCATTGCATTCCATTTTTATTTACAATTTGTACTTTGTCCCAACTTTTTTTGGAATCGGGGTTGTACATATATTAACTGTCTTATGGCTGAAAGACATTGTTTGATATTTGGCTTATATCTGATATTAAAGGATGAACTATAGTTCAGTTTTATTCCTGACTTTCCATGCTCAAGGCCTTGTCATTATAAAAGGCTGAAAGGTTAACTTCAAGAGCCTCAGAAAATGGGAGTGCCATAAGATTCGTTAGCAGGGGTTAATGTCAGTCTCCATCTGTCACCCACAAATGTCATGCCCATTTTTTATACTGGTTTTTTTTTTTTTAGGTGGGGATGCATGTGGTGCCTCTTTGCTCTTCTTTGTTGATGGTGCTTCTTTTTTAAGTTGAGGGCAAAGGAATAAAACAAATCCCTAGATCAAAAGTGGGGGTGGAAAAATGAAAGCTGGCACTGATAAAAGAGGCAGATGGATAGGAGACAGGACAAGTGAATTGCTGTCCTCTAAAATCTTTACTGGCTGTGGTCTTTTCATTATCTTCCCTCCCCTTCAGTCTCCTTTTTTTCCTGTTTACCCCCATCAAGCTTGTTATGCTAAGAACACATATTTGAATTAGGACACAATTTGATGTTGCAGAATTACACCTGCCAGTCATTCCTAAAGTTCTTTTTATGGAAAATTTTTTTTCCTTTTTATGGAAAATTTTTTTATAAAATTCATCTTTTTATGGTGACCTGGCTGGCTATTATATAGTAAGCATTAATTTGAATTCGGCATCAGTTAGGACCAATACAGTCTGGTAGACAGTTTATGTTCCAGATGAATTGGCCTGTGTGAGTATGACACCTTTCTCTCTTTTTTTATACCAAGTCTCAAGCACTCAAGTCTCCATCAGTAAACAATTGAACATGAACAAAACAGACTTCATGTAAAAACTTTAAAGGTCCCATGGCATGGTGGTTTGTTGATGCTTTAAACGGGCTCGTGGAGGTTTCCGGATGTTATATCCGCAGCCTTTCTCGAAATGAACCCTAGGCACGTAGATATAGCCTCCTGGGAGAAAGCCCCTGTAGCGCGGATAATGTGTGGGTGGAGCACAGAGGACGGCAGGACAACGTTTAGATGCAGAGACGGCTTATTTATTTTCCCAAACTTTTCAGTCTAAGCAGCATAAGCCAAAACACACACACATAAACACACTCTGCATCCGATCCCGGGTTGTGCTCCTTCTGCTCTCTCTCAGCCTCCTTAAATAGGGAGCGGTTTACTGGGAAAACACACACAAAACACAGGTTAATTACCGTCAGGTGTAGCGATTCTGCCACTCACCTTCCCCGGCTCCACCCTCCTGTCACAGACCGGCACTTGACCACGCCCCCGCTGCCACATACCCCCACCGCCCTACTCAGGCCGGGCGCCCGTCCGGCCCGCAGCCGACTCCCCCCCTTGACAGGAGAGGAAGTCCGCCACGACCATCTGTGCCCCTGTCCTGTGGACCACCTTGAAGTTGAAGGGTTGGAGTGCCAGATACCAACAGGTGATCCGCGCGTTGGCATCCTTCATGCGGTGGAGCCACTGGAGGGGCGCGGGGTCCGAACAGAGGGTGAAAGAGCACCCCAGCAAGTAGTAACGGAGGGCGAGGACCGCCCACTTGATCGCCAGGCACTCTTTCTCAATTGTGCTGTAGTGCCCCTCACGCACTGACAGCTTCCGGCTGATGTATAGGACTGGGCGGTCCTCCCCCTCCACCCGCTGGGACAGAACGGCCCCCAGCCCTCTGTCCGACGCATCCATCTGTAACAAAAAAGGGAGAGAGAAGTCAGGGGAGTGTAAAAGTGGCCCCCCACACAGTGCAGCCTTTACCTCAGAGAAAGCCCGCTGGCACTGCTCCGTCCACTGGACCGGATCTGGCGCCCCTTTTTAGTGAGGTCAGTCAGCGGGCTGGTGACGTCCGAATAATTAGGTATAAACCTACGATAGTAGCCAGCCAGCCCCAGGAACTGTCTCACCCCCTTTTTGGTCTTGGGCCTCGGGCAGGCCGCAATCGCTGCTGTCTTATTAATTTGGGGACGCACCTGCCCGTTGCCCAAGTGGAAGCCCAGATACCATACTTCCACCCGCCCAATTGCACACTTCTTCGGGTTGGCAATGAGTCCCGCCCGCCTCAGCGACCTAAGGACGGCCCTCAGGTGTTGCAGGTGCCGCTGCCAATCACTACTATAAATGCTGATGTCGTCTAGGTAAGCGGCCGCATAGGTGGCGTGCGGCCGGAGGACCCGGTCCATCAGCCGCTGAAACGTAGCGGGGGCCCCAAACAGCCCAAACGGAAGTGTGACGAACTGGTGTAAGCCGAACGGTGTGGAAAAGGCCGTTTTCTCTTGGGATAATGGAGTCAAGGGGATCTGCCAATATCCCTTCGTCAAATCCAGTGTCGAGTAAAAGCGAGCCGTGCCTAGTCGATCGAGCAGCTCATCAATACGAGGCATTGGGTACGCGTCGAATTTAGACACTGTGTTGACTTTTCTATAGTCCACACAGAACCGGACCGAGCCGTTGGCCTTGGGAACCAAGACCACCGGGCTGCTCCAGTCACTGTGGGACTCCTCGACGATGCCCATTTCGAGCATGGCCTGAAGTTCTTCCCGAACCACCTTTTTTTGTGTTCGGGTAATCTATAAGGGCGGCTACGCACTACCACCTGCGGGGGCGTCTCTATGTGGTGTTCTATGAGGTTAGTGCGACCGGGCAGGGGCGAGAACACATCCGAAAACTCTGCCTGCAACTGGGCGACCTCCGTGAGTTGGGTCGGGGAGAGGTGGTCTCCACAGGGGACCGGAGAGGTACGTGATGCCAATGACCCTTTTTGGACCTCCGGCCCCAGCTCCGCCTTCAACGGAACTACCGACACCAACGCCACGGGGACCTCCTCGTTCCAGAGTTTCAGCAGATTGAGGTGGTAGATCTGTAGTGCCCCCTCCCTGTCCGTTCGCCTAACCTCATAGTCGACGTCCCCAACTCGCCATGTGACCTCAAAGGGTCCTTGCCACTTGGCGATTAATTTGGAGCTCGACGTGGGCAACAGGACGAGTACCTTATCTCCCGGAGTGAACTCTCTAAGGCGCGTGCCCTTGTTGTACAGGCGGGCTTGCCATTCCTGGGCCTGCCGCAAATTCTCCTGAGTTAGGTGGGTGAGCGTGTGGAGTTTTGCACGCAGATCTATAACGTACTGAATTTCGTTTTTGCTCTGTGAAGGTGCCTCCTCCCAATTTTCCCGCAGTACATCTAAGATGCCACGCGGCTTACGCCCATATAATAATTCAAACGGGGAGAACCCCGTGGAGGCTTGGGGGACCTCTCGCACTGCAAACAACAAGGGTTCGAGCCACTTATCCCAGTTACGTGCGTCCTCACTTACGAATTTTTTGATAATATTCTTGAGGGTGTGATTGAACCGTTCAACTAAACCGTCCGTCTGTGGCTGATAAACGCTGGTGCGAATCGGCTTAATACCCAGTAGCCCATACAGTTCGCTCAGTGTTCGTGACATAAACGAGGTGCCTTGGTCAGTCAGAATCTCTTTCGGGATTCCAACCCGGGAGATGACGTGGAAGAGGGCCTCTGCAATACTGTGTGCTGAGATATTGCGAAGAGGCACCGCTTCCGGGTATCGCGTTGCATAGTCCACCAGAACCAATATAAAGCGGTACCCTCGTGTTGACCGATCTAATGGCCCGACGAGATCCATCCCAATTCTTTCGAACAGGGTCTCGATTAATGGTAGGGGGCGCAAGGGTGCTTTTGGAATGGCTGCTGGATTTACTAACTGGCATTCGCGGCACGCCGTACACCACTTACGGACGTCGCCGCGAATCCCCGGCCAATAGAATCGGGCCATTATCCGGGCGAGTGTCTTATCCTGCCCGAGGTGTCCAGCCATGGGATTAAAGTGAGCCGCCTGGAATACCAATTCCCGGCGGCTCTTTGGAATTAACAACTGGGTGACTCGCTCTTTCATCTGAGTGTCCTGCGTCACTCGATATAACCTATCCTTCAAAATGGAAAAATAGGGGAAGGACGGGGTGGCGTTCGGCTGGAGCGTTTGACCATCGATTACTCTCACTTGGTCAAACGTGTGTCGCAGAGTCTCGTCTCGTGATTGTTCCAGTGGGAAATCCGCGAGGGATTCCCCAATAGAAAGAGGAGGGGCCGGCGGCTCCTCACTCCGTCGCGGAGATGACGTAGACGGCTCTGCGACCGCAGCTCCAGCCAAAGCGACACCGGGACCTTCCCCTGTCAACCGGCAGGACCCACTCTTTACTAGGCGTGCCATTAAACCCCGAAATCCCGGCCAATCAGTCCCCAAGATCAAAGAGTGGGTAAGGCGAGGGAGGATTAACCGCCGCCTTCACTATCGATTTTTCCCCTCTGAAATATATGTGGACCGACACCAACGGGTAGCTGTGAATATCCCCGTGCACACACAACACCTTCACCCCTTGTGCTCCCCCCAATGCCTCGTCTTGCACCAGGCTTTGGCGGATCGAGGTCTGATTGCAACCTGAATCCACCAACGCCTGATATGTAGCCCCTTGTACACTTACTGTACCGGTATGCAATACGCTCCGGCCTGATCGAGGGCAGCCTCTGGCGCGTCGGGGATCCGCACCACCGCCCCCACCTCCATCGCTGCACACTGTTGCTGCAGGTGGCCCGGTTCCCCGCAGCACCAGCAAACCGGCCCGGGCCTTCCCTCTGCAGCTGTGTTCTGGGGCTCACTCACCTGAGGGGGGGGAGAGACAGGCACAGAAGGGAAAAACGGGAGGGCACCACGGGTGCGGCGGGCCGGCTGGGGTGGAGCCGGCCCCCGCCTCCGTGGTGGGGGAATGGGGCGAGGACGGGACACGGGAGGAGGGGGGGAGAAAGAGAGAGAGAAGAGGAGAGAGAAGACGATGTCGTCAGTTGTCCTGCCGCCGGAACAGCCGCCAAATGATCCTCCGCCAGTCCTATGGCCTGATCCAGCGACGCCGGGCGGTGGCACTGGACCCACTCCGCGGTTCCGGCTGGTAAGCGGGCGATGAACTGTTCCAGCGCCACCTGGTCGATGATTCCCTCGGCGTCGCGATCTTCGGTCCTCAGCCACCGCCAGCAGGCGTCCCGGAGCTGCTGGCCGAACGCGAACGGGCTGCCGACTTCCTCCATCCGCAGCGCGCGGAAGCGCTGGCGTTGCTGCTCCGGCGTGCGCCCCATGCGCTGGAGGACGGCCCGGCGAAGGTCGGCGTAGGCCAGCCGGCGGTCGGCGGGGAGCTGTAGTGCGGCCAGCTGCACCTCTCCCTGCTCCATCGGCCACCCGAGGCTTCGGCGACCTGCTCGAACAAGGTGATGAAAGCCTCGGGGTCATCCTGCGGGCCCATCTTGGTCAAGGTGAGGGGAGACGGGCCCGCGGCCGGGGCGCTGGTGGACCCCGCCGACGCGAGGAGACACCGGAACGCCTCTCGATCTTCCTGCTGGGCCAGCACCAGGGCTTCGAAGCGGCGCTCCTGCTCCTTTTGGAGCGTGACGAGTGCCTGGTGCTGGCTCTGCTGAGCCGTGGCGAGGGCGTGGACCAAGTCTGCGAACGGGGAGGATTCCATGGGGCTGCAGGACTGGTGCTCCACCTTCCCGGGTTTCGGCACCACTGTAGCACGGATAATGTGTGGGTGGAGCACAGAGGACGGCAGGACAACGTTTAGATGCAGAGACGGCTTATTTATTTTCCCAAACTTTTCAGTCTAAGCAGCGTAAGCCAAAACACACACACATAAACACACTCTGCATCCGATCCCGGGTTGCGCTCCTTCTGCTCTCTCTCAGCCTCCTTAAATAGGGAGCGGTTTACTGGGAAAACGCACACAAAACACAGGTTAATTACCGTCAGGTGTAGCGATTCTGCCACTCACCTTCCCCGGCTCCACCCTCCTGTCACAGACCGGCGCTTGACCACGCCCCCGCTGCCACAGCCCCATTTCAGCGCTTTTCCTAGTGCATGGTTTTGCTAATGAGAAGCAGGAGGTGGGGAAGGGTAGAGGGTGGGGGCAGGTCTTATCATTAATATTCATGACATGTAAACGTGTTACCTCTGATTGGCTAACAGCACTGTGTCGCTACCTCCAGTGGGTCAGAACAAGCGGATGTGGGTGTCTTACTATGGCGAGAGAGAAGGAACAAACCGCGAAGGGAAAAATACCGCGCACTGACGTCATTAAGGTGCGACATGAGGAAATAAAATAAATTCAACAAATGTTTGGGTTTTTACTGAACAAACAAACAAATAAAATGAACGAGTGACTTAAAAAAAGAATGTGGGTGTCTTTGTAAAAACTGTTTTGATTGGCTATTATAACAGAGCATGCTGCATGCTTTTTGGTTTTGTAGTGCAGAGTACCTGGCTAACTGCAGGAAGCGGTTAGCTGCACAGCTAATGTAGCCACTGCAAGGCTAACGTGGCACCGATTTTAAAACACGGCAAAACATAAGCACATAAGTTACAGTCAATTTCCAGACTAAACTCAGTTTAACAGAGCATGCTGCATGCTTTTTGGTTTTGTAGTGCAGAGTACCTGGCTAACTGCAGGAAGCGGTTAGCTGCACAGCTAATGTAGCCACTGCAAGGCTAACGTGGCACCGATTTTAAAACACGGCAAAACATAAGCTCATAAGTTACAGTCAATTTCCAGACTAAACTCAGTTTAACAGAGCATGCTGCATGCTTTTTGGTTTTGTAGCGCAGAGTACCTGGCTAACTGCAGGAAGCGGTTAGCTGCACAGCTAATGTAGCTATTGCAAGGCTAACATGGCACCGATTTTAAAACACGGCAAAACATAAGCTCATAAGTTACAGTCAATTTCCAGACTAAACTCAGTTTAACAGAGCATGCTGCATGCTTTTTGGTTTTGTAGCGCAGAGTACCTGGCTAACTGCAGGAAGCGGTTAGCTGCACAGCTAATGTAGCCATTGCAAGGCTAACTTACCGATTTTAAAACACGGCAAAACGACTTAACAGTTATACACTTACTTGTTTGCTGTTTGTGGCTGATGCGGCAGGGATGCTTGGTACGGACCCAGGCTTCAGTGACAGTTGATGTGCAAAACCTGCCCTGTACTGTCCCAAGTTGTGGAAACATTCATCAGGAAAATGCTTCCGACAAACATACACCATCTTAGGTAGACTCGACGGCATATTATTGGAGTAAATAAAATTAAGCCACTGCGTCTTCAGGGGCTCTCCCGTCGGCAGTAAAAACAGACTCTTTTCTGTATTGTCACATCCATGTACAGCGCAACTTCCATGTTTGGTGGCAACTTTTGAGCTGGGCGGGCAATCCATACAGTGGGTGGGAATCCAGAGGGGGGGCGTGGGGATCATCTCCCTTGCTGATGTCGGCAAGGGAAGAGCTTCTCAACACGCCGTTTTGACGCGCCATTCTCAAATATTGGGCATAGTTTGGTTTACACATTATGAAATTTCTAGCCACTGGGGTGACTTAAGAAGGTCAGAGGAACTCATTTTAACGTTAAAAAAACCTCAGAAAGTGAAAATTTCATGCCATGGGACCTTTAATGAATTTCAGGGTTGCACAATTGCACTTTTTGACCATATAAGACACATTTAAAGTTAGTTATTTATAATCATGCTGTCTGTTATCACCCAAATAAGGATGGTTCCCGTTTGACTCTAGTTCCTGTCAAGGTTTCTTCCACATGTCATCTCAGGGAGTTTTTCCTTGCCACCGTCACCTCAGGATTGCTCATTAGGGATACATTTATAAAATCTTATGTTTAAAATTTATGTCCAGAATGTATATATTTATATATATATATTATAAAGCTGCTTTGTGACAGTGTCTATTGTTAATAGCGCTAGACAAATAAAATTTAATTGAATTGAAGGCGCTCTATCACCTCTACCACCAGTGTATTTCCCTTTTTCCTTTGTTCTTTGGTAATTGATTTACTCAGATTTATATAGTAAGCCATTTTCTTCAGAATTTCAGAATCCTTGTCTCTTATCCCACTCTCCTTCTCTCCTTCTCTATCCTTCTGTATGCCACAATCTTTTCTCTGATGGTTTAGTAATGTTGACACTAAGGAACTTTGTGGTGAGTATCAAAAGAACTGCCTGTATGTGCATGTTGGTTTAATGGGAGAGACGATGCATGTGGATGCACACTATTTTGCATGAATAATGTGGTGAATTTCATCATAATTGCTTCCAACTCCATCTTGTTATCAATAGCAATTTGTCCCTCCCTACAATGTCTGTTAAAATGTCTAGTAAATGCACAGGATCATTGAACACCCATCTCCATGTGGATAATGTATGTGTAAATGGATATTGATGTATGAATGTATACACTGTATAAGAATCGGTAACAGTGTATTTGAGTAATCTGCTTTAGAAAAGCTACAAATCATATAGACTGTTCTGAAGATGCCTAACAACTGATTCTCAACATTCAATCATCTGCCTTTCAACAATGTCATAAAATCTATCAATAGAATCAGCAAGAACTGAATTTGAAATAGTCACTATAGAAAAATTGATATAGTATATAGATAATCCACTAAATCTTTAAAAGCCATAAACTGGACTATCCAAATCTAGTATATATATTAATTATCCATTAAAGTTAGCCGGCCTTTTGATTTCATAAAATCAGTGAAATTTAGTTCCCTCTGAAATTTGGTCATTGTGATATATTTATTTCTATAATATATAAAAAAAATGAAACAGGCCATTCTGTAGATGGGAAGTTATTTAATTTGAGAGGATTCCCTAGAAATTAATGTGCATTAAATCATTCGCTTCATGCAGTCAAGCAGACAGAGGAAGTCTGTGTGCGCATGCACAGGTTTACCTTCTTGTTCTTCTTTTGCGTTTTACGGCAGCTGGCATCCACTGTGTTGCATCACTGACATCTACAGGTTTACCTTGACCGTGCACTGACAGTTACATTATTCTGTCATTAAACGAACAGCTGATCACACTGAGGTGCTCGCTGACCGCCGATATTTATTAGTTTGGTCCTGTGTTTCCTTTCCTTCACAAAATAATGTATTTTCTTCTCACTTTTCGTTACTGTAGTCAGTCATTCATGTTTCATTTGCACATTCACATCCTCCATTTTTCTCTCCTGCTTCAAATTTGTATCCCACAATGCCTTGTGTGAACGGTGAAAGCCTACCACATGATGCATGACGTAGTATCTTGAATTGGGTCATGGTGAAGCAGGAAAAAAATAGCGGAGGGCCACGTGGCCCTAAATTCATTAATTGTTCTATTTAAAAAAAATAATAATAAAATTGGAAGTCTGTGGTTCGAATTCAGTAGCTTTCGGTCCACTAAACAAAAATAATTGAATGTCAGGGAAAATTCTTCTTATGACCTATATGTGAAAAATCTGAAAGGCAGTCTACCTTTAAGCATCAACAACCATAACCACTGACAACATGTTTGGAATTAATTGATAGGCTCTGTGATGACAGTCACCTGACAGGTAGTTGATGGTCTATAGACGGTTTGTAGTAGAGGTGTGTATGAGACTATTTAAATCTCTCTCTGACTGTCCTCTCCTACTCACATGAAAGGAAAAATCCTTTGCTCATATTCATATAACATCTCACACAAGAGTCAGCTAATAAATTACGTTAGATAAAAACTTATGGTTTTCATTGTCTCATTGTTTTATATGATTTGTGTTTAATATTTTCCCATTTTGAAATGGTAAAATGAGCTATGAAATGGTGTCTTCTCTTCTTTTCCTTGTGCTTACCTTATTACCCAGACTACTTTGCCAAACACATGGGGGACTATGAAGGTGTGCTTGCATCCCTGGAGACACTCAACCTTTCCATCCTCAAAGCCATGGATTTCACCAAGAAGGTTAGTGGAGCAAGTGCTAATTAATATATGAGTTCTTTATGTTTGCATTCATTTGCGCATGTCATCTGAAGGAATATGAATATTCTTACAGCTCGTCTTTGGTTCCTGCTTTGCTTCTTTTGTTTGATAATGAAGGTAACCACGTTTAGTTGATTACCCTGTGGATTATTTTAATGTTTTATAATCACAGAATTTACAAGTCCAAATAGGACTCAGTCTCTGATAAGTCTTTGACACTGACAGTTTCAGCAGTATGGAAATAGTATTCTAAGTGTGTGTGTGCGTGTGTGCACGCATTTGTGTAGCCACACATGTGGTAGCATGGCAGTTGCTTACACTTTGCTAAATATAACACATCATTTCAAAGCTTTACTTGAGTATTCTGTTTGGTATTTGTGCCTCGTTAGTGCAAGCAGGCACTCCGTTAGATAGCTCAGTGAACTGCTAATGGTATGCTTTAAATACAGCAAAATACAAATCAGACACTGCTTCCTCTTTGAGTAGAGGGTTTGATTTTCAGGACACAAAAAAAAATCTACATGTAAAATCAATTTACTTTTGATTTTTCACCTCAATCAAGGATGCAGTACTGTGTGTGTCAGTATGTGAATGGGCACTTGCAGTACTGTGAGAGAGTATGTGAATGGGTGCTTGCTCCTTATATCATTAACTTAGTTCTTGCAAAGACAATCCTGTTCAGTTCTAATGTTTTTTAGAGGAACAGCTGAAGCTTAGCAAGGGGGTTAAAGTGGAATAAAAATACACCACAACCCTGCACAGAGATTAGGAATTTTTATTTGTATTAATGAATGTGCATTTGAATTAGAGATTGAGAGTCAGACAGATTATACAGAGACAGCTGTATTGTCTTGCTTGTAAACGAATTGGAGTATGGATCTGATACAGCTCTCAGTGACTCCTAATGTGAGATTCCAGCAGCAACTAATGGCATCTGATCTATCTATCTTACCTTACTCATGCAGGGTGGCCACGGGTCCTTAAAAAGTCTTAAATTTAATTTTCCTAAAATAAGGCCATTAAAAAGTCTTAAATTGTCTTAAATTTCAAACCCAGTGGTCTTAAATTTTCAATCTTAAATTTATGGAGATTTTACTCAGTCATATCGTTAAAATGTGGTACACTTTGGATGGGGAAAAAGATATGAAACAAGTTCAGTTACACAAATTGAAACGTAGCGATTTTCTATGCTATGGAAAGTCCGCACTATAATGACAGGCGTACTAACACCTTCTGCGCACTTCGGCAGCGCATTGATACGGAGCTCAGATATCAATGCGCTGCCGAAGCGCGCAGAAGGTGTTAGTACGCCTGTCATTATAGTGCGGACTTTCCATAGCATAGAAAATCACTACGTTTCAATTTTTTTAACTGAACTTGTTTCATATCACTGGTCATATAAACCTATGTAAACAGGAAAAGCGCAGAAGAGTTTGGTCGCATCTAACTACAGCCCCAAAAAATACCATTGGCCATACTGAGCCTAGCTACATTGCTAACAGGAGTGACAGCGCGTTTGACTGCATCTGACTGACTGGGAGGTTGCACAAAGCTCGGAGAGGTACGGAGCAGCTCGTCTCAATTCAGATAAGAGCATATTTCATTATGGAAGTACGGTGGACTGTTCCTTTAAAGAAGTTGTTACAGGTCTGTGAGAGCCAGAAATCTTGCTTGTTTGTAGGTGACCAAATACTTATTTTACCGAGGAATTTACCAGTTAATTCATTAAAAATCCTACAATGTGATTTCCTGGATTCTTTCCCCCCATTCTGTCTCTCATAGTTGAAGTGTACCTATGATGAAAATTACAGGCCTCTCTCATCTTTTTAAGTGGGAGAACTTGTACAATTGGTGACTGACTAAATACTTTTTTGCCCTACTGTATAGGACAAAAATAGGTCAAAATTGGGATATTTTGATAATCTTTAACTTGTTCAGAACTTTATATTTTTAATATTTGTATAGAAAAATCACAAAAACCACTGTTGTAGAGTAAAAATAACTTTAGTAATCAAAAACATCCAAGACAATGGGTCTTGTCAATGAGAACCTGTCCATAAACATGAATTACTAGCACTTCAAAACACAATGTACACCAAGGGTCCATGTATTCCAAGTAACTGGGTACCATTTTTATGATGGTCTTTGGTAGCCTGGGCCCACCCATCCTAAGCGTGACGCAACACGAGGGCCTGTTGCGAGCTTAGTCTGGCCAGGCAAGCTATCTACAGCTCTTCCAAGCTCCCGAAAAATCGGGAACCAATCAACTTTGACCATCTCCAACGGCCCTGGGTAGAGGCATGTTCAAGGCACTGACGTAGTAGAATTGCGACCGGAAGCCATAGATTGTTTACAGAATCTATGCCGGAAGCGCTTCATTCACGCTTCCGCATCTATTACGCATAGATGCTGTATTAAAAGCATTCAACGGGAAGTTCTCATTGAAAACGGAGCAAAGAGCAGCCCTGGAGGTATTTATTGAAAGGAAGGACGTTTTCGCCTTGCTCCCGACCGGCTTCGGTAAGAGTTTAATCTACCAGTTAGCCCTGTCGTGTACGTCAGAGGAAAGAGTGATGTGATTGGTTTAAGCTTCGTCACAGCCTTTTCTGGTTTCGACCAGTAGCAAACTGAGGCATTTCAGGGAGGCGGGTCAACCACGGGCTCTGGGAAACGGTTGGGCTTAATATCTTGGCCAGACCAATAGCTCGTAGAGCTTTGTCGCGTTAGCCAGACTAGGTCTTTGGTATAACTCAACCATGAATAGAACTCGCAATCTCCCGCTCAAGAGGCAGACACACTAACCACTAGGCCAACTCGCAATAATGCACCACTGTGAAGTAAGAGTAATGTGCCATGTAAGGTACATAAAATATAGATGAAAGTCTTTCAGATTTACCCGGAAATCTGGATATTTGACAGCACTCTTGAAAATCTCTGGTTTTCCGAATGGAGAAATTTATTTTTCGGATTTTTCGCATTCCTAGATGCGGCGTAATACTTTGCATCGTCCTTGCATGGGCGCGGTCCTTAAATAGCCCAAACATAGTTCATTGATTAAAGATAGGTGTTCTTTGTTAACGGCGTGCGTGCCGGAGCTCGTTAGGCACGCGCGCGCAAGGCGCGCCTTCAGGTGCATGAGCTAAGGCACGCAGGACTGACACCGTTCTGCGCAAGCGCAACACAATCGCACTAGAAAGCATGTTCAAGCTGCCAGTGTAGCTGCAGTCTTTTTAGTTGCGAATTACGAGTATTTCTTCTTGTGTTAATAATTCGCCATGTCAAAACAAGCAAAACTTTCCTCTTTCTTTTGACGTGAAGAGAGGTAAGCAATTTATTATATATTTCCATCAAAGTTGTATTTTATGGCTTCGAAGCTAAGTTTTAGTGCCGTTTCTAGAACACAACGTCAAGAAAACGTGGAAGAAACAGCAATAATGGAAGAGTCGGTTTCTAAGCTACCTAAAACTAGCAATTATTTTTTGTTACATAATGCACTCAGGCTGCCAGTCAGTGTGTGACACACCTGAAAAATCCTAGCTACACCCCTGATTTACATGAGAAATTTGGTATTCATTGGTGTGTTTAAATTTACAGACAATACGAACTAATGTAAACAATTGGCTTCAACTCGCATAAATCTGAATGGGAAATTTTTAGTTCACTTTAGCTTATGCAAACGCACAATTCTACTAAAAGATTGATAAACGAGGCTCAATGTCCCCAACATTGAAACCTGAAAGCTTTCGAAACTCTAACAGACCTTTACTTTTTAACAGTACTGTTTTGGGATTTTGCTGACTTTACCTTCAGCTGTCTGATTTTTTTCAAAGTAATTAACTGTGTAGCCAGGAAAATCACCGCGTTTTCTAAATGCACTCCTGAAAATTACTCATTAACTAGGGGAATTAAATTTGATATTTTTGACATATTAATCATTAATGTACATGAAAGAAAAAGGCTTAAAAGTTATAACTTGTTTTAGTGAAAATAAGTACTAAAATGCACTAGAATGCAGGGTTTTGTGTGTTATGTTATTAAAATCCCCCCCCACAATCTTAGTTTGACTTTCAAAAGTTCAGGATTTTTTTCTTTGCTCCACTTTCATCTCTAATAAAAGGTGTTTATGACGAGTAGCGCATGTCATAAGGCACAGCGGTAAAAGATTTCATGATATACGTGACTTGTCCAAGGGCATTGAAGGGGTTAATATTGAGCAAGTGACATTTTGGATACAATATGGCCAAATGTTCTGTTTTATTTTTGTTCCACTAATGGCAATGGATCCTGAAGAAGCCACACTCTATAGCACATGGGCTAGCTGGCTAGCTAGCTCGCGTTGATTTGTACATTCCAATTAAAGGTGCCTCAGGTAAAATTGATATCCCTTCTTCCTTTATATCTTTGTGTGATGAACTTTCATATTTTAATTCAAAAGTTATATTCCCGAAAATTGTCATTTGCTATGTACACTGATGATGTCACTAACATGACCACAGTACAGATGAGTGGAGCGATGCACACTGTGAAACATCCGAATGACATTATGTGAAATATCAGCACTCTTGGGAGCATTGCTTGACCAATCCAATTAGTGGACCAGAACTAACTGTTGCATAAAGAATGTTATACATTGTATGGCCGAAAGTATGTGGACCATCACACCCATATTAGATTAGATTAGATAAAACTTTATTGATCCCTTTGGGTGGGTTCCCTCAGGGAAATTAAGATTCCAGCAGCATAATTACAGATAAACAGAGAAAAGAAATAGAGAAAACTTCTAGATAAATTAAAATAAATTAAGTATTTACATATACAAATATATAAAAAGAATAAGATATGGGGAAGAGAGGAAGGGGGGAGGGGGGAAGAAGAAGGGGGAAAAAAAGATGGGGAGAAGGGGGGGTGGCGGTAGGAGAGAGATTGCACTTTATATTGCACATTGTCTGGTATTGCTTATTGTTAGGCTAGGCTACTGCTCCTTCCCGTCCTCTGTCCTCCTGTTACCCCTCCTCCCCCCAGAGAGGAGTTGTACAGTCTGATGGCGTGAGGGACAAAGGAGTTTTTGAACTCCTATATGGGTTTTTCTCAAACTGTTGCCACAAAGTTGTAAGCACACAATTGTCTAGAATGTCTTTGTATGCTGTAGCATTAAGCTTTCCTTTCACTGGAACTTAAAGGCTCAAACCTGTTTCATCATTACAATGCTCCTGTGCACAAAGCAAGATCCATAAAGATATAGTTTGCCAAGGCTGATGTGCAAGAACCCTGACCTCAACCCCACTAAACACCTTTGGGGAGCTTCTCATTTGACATGAGTGCCCAAGCTCACTAATGTTCTTGTTGCTAAATGAATCTAATGGAAAGCTTTCCCAAAAGAGTGCAGGTTATTGTAACAGCAAAGTTGGACCAGCTCTGTGTTAATGCCCATGGTTTTGGAATGGCCACATATAGGTGTGATGGTCAGGTGTCCAATTACTTTTGGCGATATAGTGTAGAAACATGATTTACATTTTTGCATGATTAACACTTTGCCGATTGTATCTATATTTTTCTTATTTATATGGCGTTAAACAACACCAGTCAAAAGTTTGGACACACTTATTCATAGTAATGAGTAAGTGTGTTCAAACTTTTGACTGGTACTGTATACTAAATCTAATGTTGTAACCACGGAGCAGAGCCCCATACTTAAGAGAATATGGTAATGCATCAACCTGATTTTTGATGGTTTAACTGTATGACGTCCATACATATGAACGTATCACCACAAGGAACCCAAATGTCAGTGCACAGCAATGTATCTCAAACACTTGACCACTGGACAATGAAATTTGTATCTTTAGTTACATAAGATAGATGGGTTTTTATCCAGTGGTTATGCTTAATTTGCTTTTTTTTTAAATAACATGGGATTATTTACTAACACATTTTATGGAAAATATTCACAACAGTTTCATGTAAATCTAGTTAAAACAGTTTTATTCTCCCACTAGCTTGTTGGACAATTGATAGTTTCTATCATGTAAGGGTGACAGATGGATGTAAGTGTAGGAAGAGTTTTATTGAAAGCACACTAGCAAACAGATCCAAAACATAGACAGAGTTGAAAAACAGACAGTGGTCAAGTAAGGCACAGACAGGATATCAGAGGTAATACAATATTCAAAGTCCAAAAACACAAACGGGGTCAAAACTAGAAAAGCGATTAAAAAAAGGGGTTTTGCAATGTCTGTGTTATTGAGAGTCCTTACATAAATAAGTGAAAGCGCTGGTTCACTGCAGTCCACCAGGCACTCAGCAGAGTCACACCATAATAAATGTCATGGTGTTGTTTCTGGCGTATGACATGAGGTGTCAAAGAAAGGAATAAATATGTATTCATAACTGCGGTGCATATCCCATTATTGTTATCACTGTCACAAGACAATGCAGCAATTTATTAACACAAAATACACTATACTACACAGTTCAGTGGTTCATATGGTATTATTCTTCTGTTCAGGTTGATTTTGTGCCCTTGCACATATTTTGCTTATATACTGATCATGAGCTCCGCTTTTAGGCAGTGCCAAAATATTTATATTATCAGTTGATATACTTTCATTTATGTTAATTTGGAAAAATTTTGGGTGGGGGGGCGTTACATTAAAGCAAAGACCCTGGTTCTCTGCCAGTCTGCCCGTAGGTTGGCTTCAATATATTATAAAATAAACCTTGATCCAGCACATCTTATTTTTTGCATGATTAGAAGTACAGTGGAACAAAGCATAAAACTTATACAAATAGGAAAGACACTGTATCTGTTATTGAGTGTTGCAGCAGAAGTAATGAACTTGGCCAAAAAAATAGCTCATTGAAAAAGGAATTTGTGCAAACAATTTATACTAATTGAAAATGATCAAATTCTAATGTGTGTAATAATGTTTGTTATATCATGCTTTTAATTCACTGTTTTTATTTACCAGGGAATTTGTTAATTTAACATGTTCTCCTGTAAAGAAAATGGTCCACAGTTTGAAGGATATGCTGACTAAGCATTCATCTGCTACACTTAGAGTTAACTTTTACCATTAATATAAGGAATGTCTCTGATTAAAAAAGCAGTCTCTTCTGTGATGATTTATATGCCAAAACCCATACATTTCAGCATGACATACTATGGTTACTGTGGTTACATCAAACCCTACTGACTATAGTACTGCTCCTTGCTCAATAATAAGAATGTGCACAATTTTGGTATTAACTCGTTACAATGCACAAGTAACTGAACTCTGAATACAGTCCCCTGAATGTGACCATTTCATCTGTCTCTGCATTCAGTCTAGGAATTTGAGTCATTATTCCCTCTTCTATAACTAAAAGGAACTGCCCTGAGATTGCTATCGTATGGTGCCTGGTCAAATTAACTCAGTATCCTTTTCAAGTAATGTAGTTTAGCCTTGTGTTTGAAATTACTGTTTCTCTTTAAGTCCTCATTACTCACCAGTCCCACAGGTTCTGTCGAGGGCTGGCAGTAATTATTAATGCAAATGTGATATTTTCATACCTCTTATAAAATATTCATGCTTTGACAGGCTGAGCATTAATTAGTAGGCCTACTGTATTTGTAGCTTATTTTCTGAGGTGTTATTGTGTGGAAGAGAACCAGAAACAAATACGATTAAGGGTTTAATTTAGAGTAAGCATTTCAGTACATCCATCCATCCATCCATCCATCCATCCATCCATCCATCCATCCATCCATTATCTGTAGCTGCTTATCCTGTTCTACAGGGTCGTAGGCAAGCTGGAGCCTATCTCAGCTGACTATGGGCGAGAGGCAGGGTACACCCTGGACAAGTCACCAGGTCATCACAGGGCCATTTCAGTACAGTGTTGTTAAAATCTCATCTCATCTCATCTCATTATCTCTAGCCGCTTTATCCTTCTACAGGGTCGCAGGCAAGCTGGAGCCTATCCCAGCTGACTACGGGCAAAAGGCGGGGTACACCCTGGACAAGTCGCCAGGTCATCACAGGGCCATTTCAGTACAGTGTTGTTAAAATATTTTCTTTCATTTTTCAGTTATAATTTTAGCAAATAAATTCTACTGCATCATCCATAGAGCACATGTGTCCTGTTCAATAAGGCTTTATCTATTCCAGCTACAGTGCTTTTTCTAAGAACGTACTCTTTATGAGATTGAGTAGATTTCTGGCATTCCATTTTTAATTTGTAATAATTATTATTTAGCAAATTTGGATGGATGGGTGGATGGAATAAAAGTAGCATGATTAAAGATCACTCCTAAGGGTGGGATTTGAAGACATACTGCATATATATTGCTCATTTACTTTCTCAATATGTCTGGGCAGCTTATTACTACTTAATATAGTAGTAACTAAAATAGTCCAGGCAAGGTTGTGCAATGTTTGTCATTTCATACTATAATTTGCAAATAACAGTACAAGTGCTAGAGAATATAGTATTATTGTTGTAGGGATTATAAAATTAATTTTGTCCTGTGCTTTATGGAAGCTTATTTTACTTAAAACCACAAAAATATCTCTTTAAAACAAGAAAATATGAAGAAACTAATTTTTGCAAAATAGCAAAAAAATTTCTTTGACTGCACAAAATGTGCTCAGTAAGAGAGTGCTGATGTCAGGACCAAAGGTACCTCTCTACCTCCTGTCAGAGCAAAAGAGCAAGATTAGAACATCTGAACGAGACAAAGAGAGGGGAATATTCCCTTTCCTGCTGCCAGGGTTCGATTATTGCTTGTGCATGCTGTCAACTGCATCCACTCTGTTTATTCAGAAAAGAAAAGGCTACAATCCTTATCTTTTCGTCACAATGTCTCACATAAACGCACCACTTTAGTGAGTTGAGTCAACATAATGAAAGTCAAACCCTTATTTCTGTGTTAATTTGGCAGATTTTTTCCCCAATTTCTTTCAAAGAAGTCTTATTTGTTTCTAAGGTAAATAAATGGCAAGAAATAACTTGTAAGCCTGTCTCACTCTATGAACGAAGACTATTTTATTTAGGAAAAAAGTCATTTTCTGTGGAGATGTACTTGAAACTAATTTATTCATGAAAGCAATTCCATGGCCCTAAAGCCTATACTGGCTGTTCTGAAGATGATATTGAGGTGTGGTCTGTATTTAGGATTAACTACATTGGCAGCTTGTCGATAGTGACAGGTGGGGCAGAGCCACATATATAAATGTTAATCTTCATGAAGTCCTCATTCACAACCTATAGTTACATTTTAAATTCTGTGGAAATCACTTACTAATTGTCTCTTTTGAGTGACCAACAGGCAGCATGGAGGTGTAGTGGTTAGTACTGTCGCCTCACAGCAAGAAGGTGCTGGGTTCGAGCCCAGCGGGCGATGGGTGCCTTTCTGTGTGGAGTTTGCATGTCCCCCCCCCGTGTCTGCGTGGGTTTCCTCCAGGTGCCCCGGTTTTCCCCCCACAGTCCAAAGACATGCAGGTTAGGCTAATTGGTAGCTTGACTGTAGCTTGACTTGTCTCTATGTATCAGCTCTGCGATGATCTGGCGACTTGTCCAGGGCGTACCCCGCCTCTCACCCACAGTCAGCTGGGATAGGCTCCAGCTTGCCTGTGACCCTGCATAGGATAAGCTGTTATGGATGGATGGATGGATGAATGAGTGACCAACAATTTTAAAACTTTTTCTTTTTGACAGATATAAGCCAATGTTCCATTAATTTGCTCTCCTTTCTTGATGGTCTGCAATCATGTGGCAGTGCGCTCATTGCTATATTTAGCTCCATAGACTTATTATTGCAGCAAGTGGTCATAAATAGGAACTGCAATAAGTACTAATATAAGCCCACTGAGACGGGAATCACACTGACTTATACTTGTTCTGGAGAAGCAGAAATCAGAACAGCTAATGAAAGGGTTGCCAGATTAGTCTAGTTTAAAAGTGTTCCACAGCCACCAAGATCTTCTTTTATATAAAACTAGCAGGTTACCTGGCATTGCCCGGGTTTTGCAAAATTCTGGGTTGCCCCCAGACATCCATGTCAAATTTGTTGAAGATCCATTGAGAAATGGTGATGTTAACCCAAGACAAACAAAAATCCAAATCCACCACACAGGGGCCCACTGGGGACCCCTGGGGCCTAAATATGGAATTTCTGAGTTCTGCCAAATTTGGTGAAAATCTGTCAAGAAATGGCGATGTTAGCTCAAGACAAACAAACTTTGCTGCTTATTATATAGATAATCAGAATTAAACTGAATTAAATTACACAAACAAAGGAAATTATAACAGATTATGTATAGCTGTGCTTACCTCTCGTACACGAGTTTTCACAAAAACTCAGTTACCCAAGTTCATTTACCACACATGTCCTGGTCAGGGTCACAGTCAAGTCAAGTTTATTTGTATAGCGCTTTTAGCAATAAACATTGTCGCAAAGCAGCTTTACAGAATTTGAACGACTTAAAACACGAGATAATTTTATCCCTAATCTATCCCCAATGAGCAAGCCTGCGGCGACGGTGGCAAGGAAAAACTCCCTCAGACGACATGAGGAAGAAACCTCGAGAGGAACCAGACTCAAAAGGGAACCCATCCTCATTTGGGCAACAACAGACAGCATGACTATAACATTAACAGTTTTAACATGACAGTTTTGTTGATGTTGTAACTCTTCATTGATGGAAACTTGAGTGCAAAACTGTTCATGACAACTGCAGTCCTAAAGTTAGCAAGTCAACTGTAGTCCTCAGCCATAAAAGCATTACTGTAAGAGTCCAGAGCGTCCTCAAGGTGTAACTTTCAACTGTCCTCATGGGGCCATCCTCCACAGGAGCGATGCGATAAAACTCCAACCAGACACAGGGCACCAGGATGAATCAAGCAGGTCCGAGGGGCAGAAGAGGTCAGCATCTCGATCCCAGGACCGACATGTAACTCAGAGGGACAGATTGGAGGGGAGGGAGAGAAAACACAGGTTGTTAGGTATGCCCTAAAAATGACAAGTATTAAGTCTGTGTCATAGGCTCGCAGAGACGAGAGTCTTGACATCAGGCATAATACACAACAATGGCATATTAATATGGTTAAAAAATATCATGACCTGCTCTGGCTGGATGCTTGATTGGGTGATGGGAGCACACTCCTCAGCAATGATGGGATGCAGATGGGACCCTTAGGGCTGGCCAAGACAATTCAGTTACATTTCACTGGGTCTGGGACATGCGATAGAATGTCTGATGGCCGATTCCCTGCAGGCTACGATAGCCAGTCGAGGTCTCCACCCTCCACAGTGGATCCAAGGCCTATCCTGGGAACACTGAGCATGAGCCAGGAATAAACCCTGGATGGGATGCCATTCCATTACAGGGCATTTTCATGATGGCTGTTGTGGCAAATTCTTGAAGTCAAAGTCTTAGAATATTAGGGGCCCAATACCCTATTGCTTTTGTAAGGATTATTATTATTGTTGTTGTTGCTGCTGTTTCCTCTCCTGAAAGAAAAAAAATGGACAGAAAAAAACTGTAAGGCGTACAGGCACCAAAATTTGTATATGGGTTCCAGAAGTTGGACAGCTCTCAGAAAAGTGTAATTACATTTGTATGGCTCTAGGGAGAGCTATAATAAGTGTATTTACATTTTTGCTCCTATCTCAGGAACTGTGTGGGTTATAACAAAAATTATTTTCTCTCTGATTTCTTGGAAGCTCCTGAATCTAATGGATCAATTGCTGCCAGTTGCTACCCTGCACATTTTCCTGCTGTTTTCAAAAAATGAAAGTGAAAGTAAAATGAACTCCTCAGAGGCCATTCATCCAATTCTTACAAAATTTGATATTGCTGGGTTTCAGTCATGTGACTTTTCTTAGCGGGTTTATGGGAAGTGAAATAGCTGGTGGTCTACACGACCGCCGTAGTGTAAATAACTAGCGATGACTTATCAGAGTGCGTTCATAATCTAGAAGCCACTGCTCACTTTAGATATATTCAGAAGATTGCTATGTGCAATGCAGGCTTAGAAATTCATATATTTTTTCACCAGCCAGCCGGACTAGTTACCTTCCAAAGTAACTAGCCAAACAGAAAATCAACTAGCCAAAATTTGTTCATGTATGAATTTTACTTCTGTCAAAAATAACACAAAAGAGAGTAGTTACCATTGTTCATGACTAATGTGCATTTATTTCAAGACCCGAGTATTTTGATACTGTTGTTAAATACATAAATGAGAACAACACAGAGCACCATAATATAATATCAACAAATATAATAATATATTGGAAAACTTGGCAACTTGGTGTATGAGTATTGAAAACAAATATACTTACTATCATGACTATAGCACCCAAAATATGTCCAACATGCTTTCTGTATTTAACCATTTATGAGAGAGAAAGCATTAGCAGCTTCATATTGACTAGGAACCAACTTGAAAAAAATTAATTATTCCATAAAAATCGCATCGCAGCCAAGGCCTACCCTGCTCCCACGTTTGCTTATAAGTCCTTTGTCGTTTCTCCTTCTCGTACGCTTTATCGGCGGCCTTTTTCTCCTCTTCAGACCGAGGTCGCTTTGTCCCCGTCTCTGGCGGTTTCTGTACACCTTTCAGAAAATTCCACATCACAACGTAGCTTTGGCAGATGTAGATGTAAACAACAACAAAAGCACATGTTTAAATGGGTGATAATGTGGCCACATCTATTGAATTTGATAACGTGATTACCGTGATATTCAACGAGATGCGTTATATGCATGCGCAGTAGTGAAAAAAACGACAGCCTGACTCGTACACGATATGATTCAGAATTCTTCGGTATTTTCCGTCCTGCCAATAAACACATCGATTAACACAGACACTGCACACGCTTAATATGTGGCGGCTTTAGTTGATGGTGTGTCTGAATCTTCGCTTCATATATATTTTTTATTTTCAACTAGCCAGCTGGGCTGGCTAGTGACAGGAATTACCCGCCAAATGACAAATTAAGTTGCCTTGGGCGACCGGACCACTGCAAATTTCGAGCCGTGGCAATGGAATAGACCCCTACAGTCTGGGAAAGAAGGATTTGTCATACGATCTCGAAAACTACCCTTCAGTCGAGTTCCCCGACATCTCAAACTATCTGGTGTTGCAGACATCCTTCTACACCGCAAAACAGATGAAAGCGTGGAAGAGTATGGAGGCTTACAACTTTTTTGTATGTGGCTGGGTAAAGGACCTCGGTATCAAGTCGCTGCCGAATGAATTCTGTATTGGCCTTGCCCATGTTTTTTTTTTTTAAGCTTTTCGTTCGCGTCTTTACATCAAAGCACTGCAAGTTGAAGTGTAAGCAAACAACAGTTCACTTGATTCTCACTTGTTCGCTCTTATCTCTCAGGTAAATCATTCACAAAGATCATCAGAAACCCCTTTAAAGACCTGGATCTTAGTTAAACAAGATGGAGAAGTGATCATGGCGCATTGTAACTGTATGGCTGGGTAAGAATTTTGTCGCGACCTTCATGCATATGGACTTTGTGAGGAGTAAACAAAGAAATAGCTGGAGACTTTAGCGCTTCGTGGCTAAAAAAAAAAAAGTACCGTAAAATAATGACAGATAGCAAGAAAAGTACTTGGAAAACACTAATGACAGCTGAGAGGGATATACTGTACAAACCTTTTACGAAATGATCACTGCAAACTCAAGCAGCAGTGATCACTGAAACTTGTTGGCATCTCTGTACTAAGATCCCCAAGACTGCTGAGGACAGCAATGCCCTCAAACACAATCCCTACGTCAGTAGGTTCACTGACTGACCCATCTTTATAATACGACTCTCTCTGTGCAATACTTTATAATGTGCAATACCTCACTCCATAATGTGAAACACAACACATACGCCTCAGGACTGTGCACCTTACCCCCCTTACACCCTCACTTTTTTTTTTCTTTCTTTTCTCTACACACTGTTTGCACTGTTATTGGAGTTGCTTTTAATCTCATTGTACATGGGTATAGTGACAATAAAGGCATTCTATTCTACCTTGGTTCCTCTGCAGGTAAATCTTCATCACCTCGTTTGCTGACTCCTCTCGGCAGAGGACTCAAACTCGGCTCCCTTCGATTTCAGTGAGAGGTTCAAAAGCCACCTTTCTCGACGTCTTTTTGTGAAATCCTGTGTTCGTTCACCCTTTATGAGTTCACGGGGAACCGTGAATAAACTTTTCAGTTTCACAGTTTGATTGATTTGAACAACCTAAAACAATGCAAGTGTAAGGCATTTTTCATGCAAGCAACGCACCTTCTCCATACAAACGCTTTGTCAACTGAGCTTTAGTAGACCACCAGCTAAAGTTTTGAATAACTAATGAGGTGGATGTGACATCACGTGAAACCCAGCAATATATCATCTACAGACAATGCTGACAAAAACTTATACAAAGAATTTTGATCTGAGTATCCATTCCAAAGTTATGAGTCAATCAAATATGGAGGTGTGGCCCATAATGACTCTGTGGCCAATGACTTGTGATATCATGGTCAAAACATAACAAAATTTGTTAATCCCTATCAGTACCACATTCTTTGGAAACAAACCAAATTTCATGAAATTCTGTTTATAGGGTGTGCTACAACTGACACGTCCATATCTCAAGAACCGCTTAAGCTGAAAATCTGAAATTTGGAGTACTTGATCCTATTCGGGTGGCATGGTGGTGTAGTGGTTCGCACTGTCACTTCACAACAAGAAGGTCCTTTCTGTGTGGAGTTTACATGTTCTCCCTGTGTCTGCGTGGGTTTCCTCCGGGTGTTCCAGTTTCCCCCACAGTCCAAAGACATGCAGGTTAGGCTAATTGGTGGCTCTAAATTGACCATAGGTGTGAATGTGAGTGTGAATGGTTGTTTGTCTCTGTGTCAGCCCTGCGATAGCCTGGCGACTTGTCCAGGGTGTACCCCGCCTCTGACCCATAGTCAGCTGGGATAGGCTCCAGCTTGCCCGCTACCCTGTAGAACAGGATAAGTGGCTACAGATGATTGATGGATGGACGGATGGATGGATGATCCTATTTGGCTAAATGTCCTAATGTGCCAATTGGCTGGCTCACCAAAATGGTAACCAAATGGCCAATAAAATTTCAGAAGCCAATATTTGCCATGGTGAACACCCAATCTTCATGTAACTTTAAAGCCTCATGTTTACTGGTGCATAGAACTATGTACCAAATATGAAACAAATCGGCCAGAAGGGGGAACTATAATAAACACATATAATTTTTTCTTATATCTCAGCAACTACATGGGTCACACAAAAACTTTTTCTTTCTTCTGATTCTGTATAATTTCCCAAATCAAATGAGCCTATATAGACCAACTTCCACCCACAACTTTTCCTGCCATTTCAATTTCATTAAAACGGCAGAAAAATGATCTCATGTGCGACACTTCATCTAATTGTCCTGAAACTTAGACTGCCTCCTCTCCAGAACATGCTGATAAAAGCTGTACAAAGGATTTTGATTGATCCAACTGTTTCCAAGTTATAAGCCAGTGAATATTTAAGGCATGGCCCCTGTTTACTCTATGGCCAGTATTTTGTGATGTAAAGGACTGAATTTAATGAAACTTGACAGCCTGCATCAGTACCAAAATCTTTGGATGCATGCCAAATTTTGTGAAATTCTATCCATAGGGATGCTGCAACTGACACATTTCAATATCTCAAAAACAGCTTGAGCTTAAAAAAATTGATTTGGTGTACTTCTAGCTGGCCACATTTGCTAGCTTGTCCTATAGTACAAATTTGCTCACTCAATAAAAATGGCCATTAGCAATCACATTTTAGCAGTAAATATTTGCAAAAATGTATTTTTTTAAACTCATCCAAGACCAATTTTCATGAAATTTGGTCTATGTTATCTACAAACCCTGCAGATGAAAATTAAAAATAATAATAATTTTGATTCATCAAATTGTTTCAAAGTTATGATCCAATGAAATTTTCAATGTGGCCCTTATTGACTCTATGGTCAATATCTTGTAATGTAAAAGTTCAAATTTCATGAAACTTTATTCACTTCATCACCATCACTTTCCTTGGAAGCAGATTTTACCCATAGGGGTGCTATAACTGAAATGTTGCAGTATCTTAAGAACCACTTAAGGTAAAAACCCGATACTGTACTGTGTGTGGTTGTACAGTACTTGGCCACTTATACTAGCATTTCCAGAAATACCAAATGGCTCGCTCAACAAAAATTGCTGCCAACCGCCAATCAAATTTCAGCAGTCCATATTTGCTGGTGTGAATTTCATGCAATTTAATAGGTTAATTCATAATGGGTCCTAGAAGCTGTACACTGAATTTGAAACAAATTGGCCACAAGAGGGTGGTACAACATGCTGCAACACGTTGCCTCCTGTAATTTCCGAGTGATTTAGAACATCTTCAAAATTGTTTTCTAGAGAAATACTTAAATAATTCCCCATATAACGATTATAGTGGTTTCAATGAATCCCTCTTTGTTTATCCACCATTGCAACATTTTTAAAATGATTTTTTAAACTCTGATTTTATGTAAATCATCTCTACACTATGCTGACATTTTTATGACACTTTAATATTAAAATAAAGCAATCTCTGATTTCACTTTCATGTTGTGCTACATTCCTGCTAATGTACAAATCTTTGCATCAAAATAACACTGGTCTTTATTCACAGTGTTTTTACTTAACATCACTTACCCTAAATCCAAAATACTTCCTACCAACTGATTATGATTCATTTTGAGGGACTAGCTCTTTGCCTTTTGCTCTGAGCATTTGATTTTTGTTTTGCCTATCTGGTCTTTGTTTTATAGGTAAGGCCCTAACACCAACGTTCATGAAATTTATTTCATAGGTGACACTATAAAGGACTCATTATAATATCTTAATCACTTATATGCAAATTTTTTTGACAGAAAATTTAATGGCCACTGACAGTTCCATCCACAGATCATCCACAAGCAAGTGACAAACCATAATAATAAGCCATTAAAGACCAACAACCAACCAACCATTTCTTGTCAACATGACACACATTCAAAATGGCTAGCAATATCCAGTTTGAATAGAGCCTAGGCAGGGCCCATAATGAACCCCTGGCTATAATTCCTCTATGGCCAATTTCACAAAACTTTATCAGCACCCAATTCTTTGCACATACACAAAATTTTGTCAGTTTGTTTATACAGGCCCAGAACTCAAAATATTGTAAATATGTCACTTGAAAATACCAGCAATTTGTCATTGTATCTGTAGAAATTGGTGACTTATTAAAAACACTAAATATTCAATCATAAAATAACAGTAACAATATTTTACTTTAATTTATCAAGCATTTGAATGCTGGATGCAATGCAATCGGGTTTACATTATGGCAAGAGAACATTATCTTAAAATAATATTTATTATCTGGTAATTTATGGGGCCATGCTATTTACTGAAAAAAGAAGGGATATATATATATATATATATATATATATATATATATATATATATATATATATATATATATATATTGTTTCAGCAAAACTTGTAATCAAAGTCATATTCAGCTGTGCAAATGTGGCATATTTTCCATTTGCTTTTTTTCTTGGCCAAAATTACCACAGTATTTTACTCTGAACTATTAGCCTCAAGAAGACGGAAGTCAGGTTTTAGCCAAGGCCTGGCTCAATTTATACTGCAGCCACTGTGGCAATCAAAGGGACAGCCCTGAAAGGGTTGATAAGTTTTGTTACTTAGGTGGAACACTCACAGAATGCCATGGTTGATGATGAGATCTCAGCACGATTGGTAAGGGCAAGTGTCGCCTTTGGCAAGTTGACACAAAGGCTGTGGAATGAACGTGGCATCAGATTGTTAACTAAGACTCATATCTATTGTGCTGCTATGCTTTCAACCCTGTTCTATGGCAGCGAGTCCTGGACCAACTGCAGGTGACACATCAAAAAACTTAATCAGTTACACCTGAGATGCCTTAGGAAGATAGCAGGGATTGATTGGAAAGACAGGGTCCCCAACACAGAAGTGCTTGAGCACTGTAAAATACAGGGCATAGAATATGACAATCAATCTCAGCTCAGGTGGGCAGGGCACACAGTCTGTATGGACGACACGAGAATCCCAAAGCTTTTCTTTTATGGTGAACTAAAGGAAGGCTATAGGAACAGAGGTGGGCAAAGGAAAAGACACAAATACGTCTTTTCCTTAAAAGCAAACCTCAAGTCCTGGAAAATAAAGCCTGGCACATGGGAGGCCACTACCTGCAACAGAACTGCATGGCGTGGACTCTGGTCTAAAGGCCTAACCGCCTTTGAGGAGGGTCGAATCCAGTAAAAGGAGGACAGATGATGGCATTGAAAGAACCTCTTGCAGACTCAAATGACAGGAGATCAATGGAAATGCAACGAATATGGATGAACTTGCATGTCCCATATGGCCTGGTCAGGCACCAGAAAACACACAAATAGTCAACCATTTGCCCACAGGCGAGATCTGTCTTTTATCCAATATATAGGCCTAGTCCATAACAGACTTTCATTCAATAAATGTTTTCATATCAGTGGTTGAAGCACATGTTTTCAGAATCAGAAACACCTTTATTGCCAGGTGTGTGGACACACATGAGGAATTTGACTCCGGTTCACTTAGCTCTCATAGTACAAAACAGATAAAGCGTATACACAAAACAAACAAACAAGCAAACAACAACAACAAAAATAGGTGCATAGTGCAAAGTAATCCAGGTAAGTCAAGTATGGAATAGTTAAATAAATATAAAGTATACAGTGTGCACAGAATGACAGTATGAGTGTGCAGATATTTTGCAAGTGATATTACTGATATATGAATCTGGATTTTAGCTGTTCATCACAGAGACAGCCTGAGGGAAGAAACTGTTCTTGTGTCTGGTTGTTTTTGCATACAGTGATCTATATCGCCTCCCTGAGGGGAGAAGATTAAACAGATTGTGACCAGGGTGTGATGGGTCCGCAGAGATGTTGCTTGCTCATTTCCTGACTCTGGACAAGTTTAAGTCTTGGATGGAGGGCAGGTTGACACCAATAATTTTCTCTGCAGACCTTATTGTCCGTTGCAGTCTGTTCTTCTCCTGTTTGGTGACCGATCCAAACCAAACAGTGATGGAAGAGCAAAGAACAGACTGAATGATGGCAGAGTAGAATTGTGTCAGCAGCTCCTTAGGCAGGTTGAGCTTCCTGAGCTGGTGCAGAAAGTACAACCTCTGCTGAGCCTTTTTGATGATAGTGACTGTGTTTGTCTCCCACTTCAAGTCCTGAGAGATTGTGGAACCCAGAAACCTGAAGCTTTCAACGGCAGTCACAGTGTTGTTGGTGATGGGCAGCAGAGTGGGGGGGCTCCTCCTAAAGTCCACTGTCATCTCCACAGTTTTGAGTGTGTTCAGCTCCAGATTGTTCTGACCGCACCACCAGACCAGCCGTTCAACCTCCCGTCTGTATGCAGACTCGTCACCATGCCGGATGAGGCCAATGACCGTTGTATCATCTGCAAATTTCAGGAGTTTAACAGACGGGTCTCTTGAGGTGAAGTCCGGTTTTAGCTGTTCATCACAGAGACAGCCTGAGGGGAAAAAACTGTTCTTGTGTCTGGTTGTTTTTGCGTACAGTGTTCTGTAGCGTCTCCCAGAGGGGAGAAGTTTAAACAGTTTGTGACCAGGGTGTGATTGGGTCTGCAGAGATGTTACCTGCCCGTTTCCTGACTCTGGACAGGTACAGGTCTTGGATGGAGGGCAGGCTGACACCAATAAGTTTCTCTGCAGACGTTATTGTCCGTTGCAGTCTGTTCTTGTCCTGTTTGGTGACCGATCCAAACCAAACAGTGATGGAAGAGCAAAGAACAGACTGAATGATGGCAGAGTAGAATTGTGTCAGCAGCTCCCTAGACAGGTTGAGCTTCCTGAACTGGCGCAGAAAGTACAACCTCTGCCGGGCCTTTTTGATGATGGTGACTGTGTTGGTCTCCCACTTCAGGTCCCGGGAGATTGTGGAACCCAGAAACCTCAAGGTTTCAACAGCAGTCACAATGTTGTTGGTGATGGTGATGGGCGGCAGGGTGGTGGGGGGGCTCCTCCTAAAGTCCACTCACTGTCATCTCCACAGTTTTGAGTGTGTTCAGCTCCAGATTGTTCTGACCGCACCACCAGACCAGCCGTTCAACCTCCCGTCTGTATGCAGACTCGTCACCGTCTCGGATGAGACCGATGACCGTTGTGTCGTCCACAAATTTCAGGAGTTTAACAGACGGGTCTCTTGAGGTGCAGTCGTTGGTGTAAAGGGAGAAGAGCAGTGGGGAGAGCACACACCCCTGGGGGGCACCAGTGCTGATAGTCCAGGTGCTGGATGTGATGCTCCCCAGCCTCACCTGCTTCTTCCTGTCATTCAGGGAGTTTATAATCCACTGACAGGTGGAGGAGGATACAGTGAGCTGGGTGAGCTTGGTGTGAAGGATATCTGGAACGATGGTGTTGAACGCCGAACTGAAGTCCACGAACAGGATCCTGGCATACGTCCCTGCAGAGTCAAGGTGTTGCAGGATGTAGTGCAGTCCCATATTGATTGCATCATCCGCTGACTTGTTTGCCTGGTAGGCAAACTGCAGGGGGTCTAGCAGGGGGTCTGTGATGTCCTTCAGGTGTGACAACACCAGTCTCTCACAGGACTTCATGATTACAGATGTGAGGGCTACAGGCCTGTAGTCATTCAGTCCTGTGATGGTGGTTTTCTTGGGAACCGGGATTATTGTGGAGCGTTTGAAGCATGAGGGGACTTCACACAGCTCCAGGGATCTATTGAAGATCTGGGTGAAGATGGGGGCCAGCTGATCAGCACAGACCTTCAGACAGGAGGGTGACACACCATCTGGGCCGGGTGCCTTCCTAATATTTTGTCTGCGAAAAAGCTGACAAACATCCTCTTCACAGATCTTGAGTGCTGGTGTGGGGTCAGAGGCGAGAGGAGGCAGAATAGCAGGGGGTGTAAATGAGTCTTTAATGTCTGGGGAGAGAGAGGTGTGAATGTGTCAAATCTGCAGTAAAACACATTCAACTCGTCAGCCAGTTGATGGTTCATTACAGTGTTGGGGGATGGTCTCCTGTAGTTGGTGATGTTCTTCAGGCCTCTCCACACTGATGCCGGATCGTTGGCTGAAAGGCTGTTTTTGATCCTTTCAGCGTAGCTCCTCTTAGCTGCTTTCACCTCTTTTGTCAGTGTGTTTCTGGCCTGTTTGTACAGGACTCTGTCCCCACTTCTGTAGGCCTCCTCCTTGGCCTGGCGAAGTTGCCTGAGTTTTGCAGTGAACCAGGGTTTGTTGTTGTTGTATGTGCGGAAGGTCTTGGTGGGCACACACACATCCTCACAAAAACTGATGTAAGATGTCACGGTATCAGTCAGTTCATGCAAGTCTGAAGCTGCAGCCTCAAAAACACTCCAATCAGTGCAGTCAACGCAGGCTTGTAGTTCCACTTTGGCCTCATCGGACCATCTCCTCACCGTCTTTACCACAGGCTTAGCAGATTTCAGCTTCTGCCTGTAGGTCAAGATAAGATGAACAATGCAGTGATCAGATAGTCCCAAGGCTGCACGGGGGACAGAGTGGTATGAGTCCTTTAAAACAGTGTAACAATGGTCCAGAGTGTTAGTGTCCATCGTGGGACACTTAATGTGCTGTTTATATTTTGGCGGTTCGTGGCTGAGGTTTGCTCTGTTAAAGCCCCCCAAAACAATGAGCAAAGAGTCTGGGTGTTTTTTCTCCACCTTATTTATCTGGTCAGCCAGGTGTTGTAACGCCTCAGTAACACAAGCCTGAGGAGAGATGTAGACTCCAACCAGAATAAACGAGGAAAACTCTCGCGGAGCATAAAACGGTTTGCAGTTTATGAATAATGTCTCCAGATGAGGACTGCATGATTTGTTTAGAACCGTGACATCAGTACACCAACCTTCGTTAATGTAAAAGCAGACTCCGCCTCCCCTCGTTTTCCCCGTGAGCTCCATTTCGCGGTCCGCTCGGTGCAGGTGAAATCCAGGCAGGTGGAGAGAAGTGTCCGGGATGTGCTCACTGAGCCAGGTTTCGGTGAAGCACAAGGCAGCAGATCTGTTAAAATCCGTGTTGATTGTGTTGAGGAGCAGCAGTTCGTCCATCTTGTTAGCCAGAGAGTGGACTTTAGCCAGGTGAATAGACGGGAGCGCAGTGCGAAACCCCTGCTGCCTCAGCCTGACGAGCGCGCCGGCTCGCTTCCCCCGGTGTCTCCGGCATCCTCGGCGGAGACCATAGAAAGCTGTTGCTCCTCCAACAAATAGCTCTGGAAAACTTTCCGGATCGATGAAAACTGATGAAAAAACTTTACTGGTGGTTATTCCAATGTTTATGAGTTCTTCTCTGGAGTATGTGACCAGAGAAGAAGTGCAAAAAACACAACAAATACACAAAAACTTAGAAAGTACAAGAGAGTGAAGTACCGAGGCAACCGTCCGCGGCGCCATCTTGAATAAATCTTGAGTATATTGTTATGCAATAACAATATACTAGTGCATCTCAAACAATTGGACTATCATGACAAAGTTCAATATTCTTCATCAGTTATTTAAGAAAGCGAAAATTTTATATTTTCTAGACTCATTACACATAAACTAAAATGTTTCAAGCCTTTTTTCTATTTTAATTTTGATAATTATGGGCTACAATGCAAAAGAAATTTTAAAAAAAAGTATTTCAAAATATTAGAATATTTCATTTCGAGTTTGAGTAAAGGAGTATCTCTGTATCTCTCAGTCTAGTTCAGTACACGCAACCACAATCATGGGGAAGACTGCTGACTTGACAGTTGTCCAGAAGATGATCATCAACATCCTCCACAAGGAAGGTAAACCACAGAAGGTCATTGCTGAAAAGGCTGGCTGAAAAAAAGTGCACAAGCAACAGGGATTACCATAGCCTTGAGAGAATTGTCAAGAAAAACTAATTCAAGAACTTGGAAGAGCTTCATAAGGAGTGGACTGAAGGCCAATTTATGCTGACAACCCAATCCTCGCAGACGGCATCGCAGATAGCGTCTGCGTAGCCCCCCCACCTTCGCAGACGCTCTGCGCGCACCTCCCAAAAATTGTGACCACCGCAGAAGCCTTGCAGACAGCGTCGCAGACAAGAGGGCTCTGATTGGTCCACTCTACATCCGCTGCACACGCACTTCTGCTTCCCTACTTTCCCGGTTTGGTTTGTTTTCACGACCGCCATTTTTAAAAACACGAGCGAAGATGGAGCAGCACGAAGAGCGGTTGATCAAGGAAGTGAGGAAGTACGTACATCTATACGACTCCAGTTCTAGTCATTATAAGTAACCGGAGGATAAACACTCCACTAACCACACCCACAAACTACTCCTAGCGATTTCGCGACTTCGTGCCCCCTTGCGATGTGGCGGTGAATAACATTGTGCATGCCTATTACTCCCCGCTCAACGATAAATTACAACCGTATGCGAAAAGCTATCTGCGAAAGCCTTGTCGCAAGAGCATGCAGAGGCCCTGAGGCTGGTGTCAGTGCATCAAAAGCCACCATGCACAGGCATCTTCAGGAAAGGGGCTACAACTGTCGCATTCCTAATATTAAGCCACTCCTGAACCAGAGACAACATCAGAAGTGTCTTACCTGGGCTAAGGAGAGAAAGAACTGGACTGTTGCTCAGTGGTCCAAAGGCCTCTTTTCAGATGAAAGTAAATTTTGCATTTCATTTGGAAATCAAGGTCCTAGAGTCTGGAGAAAGAGTGGAGAAGCACAGAATCCAAGGTGTTTGAAGTCCAGTGTGAAGTTTCCACAGCCTGTGCTGATTTGGGGTGCCATGTCATCTACTGGTGTTGGTCCACTGTGTTTTATCAAGTCCAAAGTCAAATTCGATATACCCATCTACCAGGAGATTTGAGGGCACGTCATGCTTCCATCTGCTGACAAGCTTCATGGAGATGCTGATTTCCTTTTCCAGCAGGACTTAGCACCTGCCCACAGTGCCAAAACTACTATCAAATGGTTTGCTGACCATGATATTACTGTGCTTGACTGGCCAGCCCACTCTCCTAACCTGAACCCCATAGAGAAACACCTGATCCAAAAATACAGACAAACTGAAGGCCACTATCAAAGCAATCTGCGCTTCAATAACACCTCAGCAGTGCCACAAAGAAGCTGATTGACTCTATGCCACACCACATTAAGGCAGTAATTCATGATAAAGGAGCCCCAACCAAGTATTGAGTGCATAAATGAACATACTTTTTAGAATTTGGGCATTTCTGTATTGTAAATCTTTTTTGATTGATCTTAGGAAATAATCTAGTAATTTGAAATACTGTTTTTTTTTTTCTGATTTTCATGAGCTATAAGCCATAATCATCAAAATTAAAACAAAAAAGGCTTGAAATATTTCACTTTATGTGTAAAGAATATTGAATATAGGAACGTTTACCTTTTTTGAATTAAATTACAAAAAACTTTCTCACAATATTCTAATTGTTTGAGATATGCTAGTAGTTATAGCTAGTCATTTGGCACACACTTATCCAAAGCGATTTACAGATGAGATATCATTCAAGCAAGTTACTGTCACGCTTCCGGGCTCACCCTCCGTCTGCCTCAACCTGCAGGACTCCAGTTCCCATAATCCCCCTCTCACACCAGTCACTACCACATGCACTCTGTCATCCAATCTGGAACCACTTCCTAGAAGTGGTTCACCTGACTTCTAATCACAAGCACCTGTACCTTTTTCAGGGTGGCCGCAGGTCCTTAAAAAGTCTTAAATTTAATTTTCCTAAAATAAGGCCATTAAAAAGTCTTAAATTGTCTTAAATTTCAAACCCCGTGGTCTTAAATTTTCAATCTTAAATTTATGGAAATTTTACTCAGTCATATCGTTAAAATGTGGTACACTTTGGATGGGGAAAAAGTTTAATCGTTTTTGATGCTCACAATTATACCACGCAGGCTCTGAATCCACCGGTTGCTAGACACACGCATGCTTGACAACCACTCAGTGCCTGATCTGTTGATAGAGGGTAGTCCGAGCCACAATGGGTAAATGTAAATTTAATGATAACTGGCTGCAAGATGCAAAATACTCGTGGTGGCTGAAAGCTGTACCCAAAGATGCCAACGAGGCATACTGTGTAGCATGCTGTAAGACTTTTAAGTTGGGTACAATGGGGATAAGAGCGGTGGACTCTCATATGAAGAGCGCCAAGCACGTTGCTTTTGCTAAAGGCCGCAAGCATCAGCCTCAAATATCCGACTTCAGCGCTGCCACCACTAACGGTCGTGGAGAAGAGGATAGATCTGCGAGGCTACCGTCGTCCGACATTCGAACAATGTGTGGATCTACTCCGACACTGAGGGCAGAAGTGATCTGGGTACTCAGGACTATCACTGGCCACCATTCATATAGATCCAATGACGGAATTGACGACGTGTTTAAGGCGATGTTTCCCGATTCAGCACTGAACAAGCAGAGGGGAAATTGGGAACCCTCATGGCCCAGCTACTAACAAAATCAAACGTTCTTAGAAAGCATTTCAAAGAAAAAGTAGCTGAACTGAAAGACCTTGAGAGTGAGCTGGATCAAGAAACGGAAAAACTTAGGAAAATGCCATAGTGTGTGTGAGCGTGAGCGTGTTGCATTGTCAGTAAGTATTGTACTGTACAATGAGTAAGAGTGTTGTCTTGTTTATGTAAGAGAATATTGTGTGTGTGTGTGTGTGTGTGTGTGTGTGTGTGTGAGAGAGAGAGAGAGAGAATATATTCTATTGCGTGCATGTGAGAGAATAGCATTGTTTGTGTGTGGGTATCGTTCCAAGTGTTTTAAGAAGTGCAAGTGAGCATACCTTTCAAGTGAGTGAGCCGAAGTTTCAGGTGTATGTGCATTCACATTGTTTAACTGTTGTTTTCTGCATTGTTGTTTGACCAAAGATGGAATTGAACAATTCTGCTTACAGTGTGACTCCCCAAGCAGAGAAAATAATAATTAAAAAAAACTGTTGCATTGGATTCTGTGTATGTGATTTAATTCACATTTTCACATTGTTACATTGGATTCAAACGTTGTGACTGCATTCTGATCATCACATAGTTACAAGTTTATCCTATCCTTATATTGTGTTCTGAGTGTGTGAATGTCTGTCAAGGAAAAGAAATGAAGTACTTCTACTAGAATAGTGTTTTCTGGTGAATGTTTACAAGGACAATAAGTTACATTAAATTATATAGTTTTTTTTTTTTTTCAAAAGAGTACGTTTTTGCGTGACTTTAGATTTGGTCTTAATTTTTTTTGGAACATGGTATGAAAAAGTCTTAAATTTAACTTGGACAAACCTGTAGACACCCTGCTTTTTGTTTTTGTCTGTATTTATACCCCTTTGTCTGTTTTGTTCTTTGCACAGTATTGCCTTCACGTTAGAGGTCTGCGCGGGACAGAATTTTCAGTCCCGCTCCCGCATTGTGCAGTCCCGCTCCCGCCCACTCCCGCAAAGAATTATGATTTTCAGTCCCGCTCCCGCCCGCGCCTGCCATATTTTGTCCCGCTCCCGCCCGCAAATCCCGCATGATGCAGACGTTCGCGTTATTTCTCACGAAAGTTCTTGTCATTGGCTTGGGGAATTAAACATGCTGAGCTTAGCTGAGCTCTCCACTGACCGATCCTTCATTTATTCTAAGTTTATTGTTTAGACTCTGACATTCTGCTGACACATTCCAAGTTGAGCGCTGCATGCGCTCTTGATTGACAGCTCTCGCTTTGATTGACAGCTCTCGCTTTGCGCACTCGCACTCCCACTTCCGAGTCTGTGGCGTTATGATTCCAACCGCGATTTCATTCTCCTCTCATATGAAGTGCTGCGCAACCACAACCAGCTCCTCAGATTATACACTGTCTATTTCTAGCTTTAAATTGAACAATCTGTGCAATACACAGTCCTTTTTAATACTAGTTAACAGGGCCTGTTCTGGAGGGGTAGCAACGGTAGCATTTGCACCCGGGACTGGTGTGGAGAGGGGCCCCAAAAAATAAGATAAAATAAAAAACAAAGAGTTCTCTCTGTTCCTGAATAAGTGCATTACTGAGTGTCTCTGAGCAAAGGAGAGCCTGAACGTTGTAAAAATGTATCAATTGTTGCCCTTCCCACGGGAATCATCGCGGGCTCGAGAGATGAGACCTGACGAGTTAGTTCGTTGGTAGCAGAACAAAATGTCTGGACACAAATCGGGTTTTCAGAAAAGGAAAGAAAATAAACGCAAGGTTGAAAATACAAAAAAGGAGGCAGAAAATGCAAAACGAGTATATACTTCTTGGCTTAGTAGACGAACAGAAGAAATCGAGGACACAGGGATGCAGGGGCGCAGATACGTTTTTTTGAACTGGGGAGGACAAAGCTGCCAGCAAACCAACCCCAACCCCACCCCCAACATGTGTTGTCAACATGTGTTGACTTTCTAACTATGCCTGTGTGTTGCGTGAGCGGCAGTCAGTCAACAACTCTTCGCAAAGTTTCCTTATGAAAGAATATGCTCGCTGAAATTATGGCAGGGAACGCCAGATTAAACATTAAAACTGCCTTCTGAGCACTGTATCTACAGGCTACCACCGAAAGAACGAGGCTACCAGAAAGGCATCTCTACTCCGTACGATTTTACCTTCACTACGACATTACTTTGACTAGACTATCAAAAAATTGCAAGGTGATATGATAAAGTAAGGCACAGTTTACTTACAGTCGTTGTTTTTTGAAAAAACGATACAATCGTTTTCTGCCTTTTCGGTTTGGTACCCTTCATCATGCCGTGTTGGGGTCCTGAACTAGGAGCTGTCCCCGATATGCCTGTCAAACTTGTGGGTAACCATAGCAACCAAGCTCGAGCTCGCAACCTGTGCAGTCTGCGCAGCTCAACCAACCGAATATCAGTCTTTGTTTTGTTTTATGTGAGTTGTTGCAACTATGTATGTACTGCTGTGCACCTCAATAAACCGAATGGTAATTAGTCTTTTGATTTTTCCGTGAGGTTTGCCTTATGCAAAGAAAGACAGCATAGACGTTTTTTCCTCCCTATAAGTGGGGGGGACCGAACGAGGTGAATTTAAATCTGGGTGGGATGAATCCCACCCTCTATCTGCGCCCGTGCAAGGATGGTTACTTTTTAAGGCAGCCCGCCGTAGCTGCGCGAGCTGTCAGTTGTGTCATTGAATGGTTACTTTAGGCAGCCCGCCGTGGCTGCGCAAGCTGTCAGTTGTGTCATTGAATGGTTACTTTAGGCAGCCCGCCGTGGCTGCGCAAGCTGTCAGTTGTGTCATTGAATGGTTACTTTAGGCAGCCCGCCATGGCTGCGCAAGCTGTCAGTTGTGTCATTGAATGGTTACTTTAGGCAGCCCGCCGTGGCTGCGCAAGCTGTCAGTTGTGTCATTGAATGGTTACTTTTTAAGGCAGCCCGCCATGGCTGCAGGCTTATTTATTATAGCCCATTTAGTTAAAATAGTTGATGCAAAATGTTTATAGTTATGTGATGGTTGTCCTGATTTAGACTGGTGTGTGTGTGTGTGTGTGTGTGTTTTTGTGGGGGGGGTTGCGCGATGTTGCACCCGGGTCCAGATTAGGGCAGAACCAGCCCTGGTAGTTAATACTTTTTAATACTTTTTTAAATACTTTTTAATACTTAGGACTAATACTCTTGACTTTTTAACGATAAATGTACCTCTTTTTAAAGCAGCACTTACTTCTGAAGCACTGTGAGCTTCACTAGAGGAGCTCTGCTCTTCTGCCATGATCGGAGATCTCAAACATGGAAGAGCGGAAAGGAATCGGAAACGTACGCGAGATTAGACCACATCCGCAAATTTCGGCATCTTAAAATGTTTTTATTAATGCCAAATAAAATATCCAGCACAAATTATATACGATAGACATAAATTAATAATTTATAAATTTTATTTTAAACATGTTTTTAGTTAGCGGGACTGCAGCTTATCACCTCTCCTGCCCGCGCCCGCATTGTGCACTCCCCCTCCCGCCGGCGCCCGCAATGAGCTTTCAAAATTTGTCCCGCACTGCACTGCTTTGCGTCGGGTCCCGCAGGAGTCCTGCGGGAGTGCAGGGCTCTACTTCACGTTTCATAAAGCTTACTAAGCGTTATTGTACTGATTGTTTACCTGTGTATGACCCTTTTTGCCTTCCGTTTTTTTCCCGTTTTGCCTAGCCCTTGTGTTTTGATTGCCCATTTTCTCTTGATTCCCGGTTTCTCGATCCTCGCCTGTTTTCTGATTACGATTTGCCTTGCCCTTGTGTTTAGATTGTCTGTATCTCCTGATTCCCAGTTCTTCGACTATTGCCTGTTTTCTGACCACGATTTGTCTAGCCCTTGTTACTGTTTTGGATCTCTCGGTATTGACCTGGCCTGGCTTTTGTACATTGTTTTTGATTACCCTTTTCTCATTAAAACCTTGAGTTCATTTAAAATCCGCGAGCATCTGGTCTGTCACAGCTGCGTTACAGTTACAAATCAAGGACAAATATCAAAAGTAAATGCCATTAACACCCAATTTTAAAGCCATCTCAGAAGTGCTCTGGTAGGTTTTGTGTGTCATTCTAAAGCCTCAACAAAAATGGCCAGCATAGGGTTCTCCAGAAAATCTGAAGTAGCCAGATTAAAAGAAAAAGTAGTAGGCAGCTGTGGAATTTGGGGCAGCATGCCAAAAGTGTACTAATGCTAGGGGGGTCTGGAGGCATGCTCCCCCCCCAGAAAATTTTGAAATTTACATGCTTTCTGGTGGCTTCTGGTGCATTCTCAGCTCATAAATTACTAACCATTTCCCTATAAAATACTTGCAAAATATCTATGAAATTTCCCTCCCGATGTATGTATGCTTGGCTTTCTCAGTTACCTTCTGTAGTATGCTGCCTGGCTCTGTAATATAACTACATAGTGTAACATAACTACATATGCTACAGTGTGGTCACATGGTCTGGCTCAGCCAATCAGAGCATGAGAATCAATCAACAAATATGGTGTCACTGGTAGGTTGTGTATGTCATTCTGAAGCCTCAACAAAAATGGCCAGCACAGGGTTCTCCAGAAAATCTGAAGTAGCCAGATTAAAAGAAAAAGTAGTAGGCAGCTGTGGAATTTGGTGCAGCGTGCCAAAAGCATGCTAATGCTATTGGGGGGTCTGGAGGCATGCTTCCCCCTCCAGAAAAATTTGAAATTTACATGCCTTCTGGTGGCTTCTGGTGCATTCTCAGCTAATAAATTACTAACCATTTCCCTGTAAAATACTTGCAAAATATCTATGAAATTTCCCTCCCGATGTATTGGCTTTCTCAGTTACCCTCTGTAGTATGCTGCCTGACTCTGTAACATTACATGGTGTAACATAACTACATATGCTACAGTGTGGTCATGTGGTCTGGCTCAGCCAATCAAAGCGTGAGAATCGATCAACAAATATGGCATCACTTCTGGTCATGCTAGACCCAAATCAAAGACAATTTCTTGATGGAATAATTGGATTTGCAGTGAATTATGGGTGGAGGAGACAATATACATCACTTGAACATTGAAAGGCAAGGGGTTTTTTTGGGGGGGGGATTGAGTAGCTGGCACAGACCATCTGTATAGTCAGAGAAAACTGGCGGTCACTGGCACTTGTGGACATCTCTGCCAGTAACAGACAAATTTTAGCAGTCAGTGTTTGCCAAAATTAATTTTTTTCAAACTTGCATTAGACTGTTTGGCTGATTTGCATAAAATTTGGTGTTCATTATCAACAGATCATGCTGATTAAATGTTATCAAAAGAATTTTGATTCATAAAACAATTTCAAATTTACTAGGCAATGAAATTTTAAGACATGGCCCCCATTGACTCTGTGGCAATTATCTTGTGAAGTAAGAGTTCAAACATGAAACTTGGTGCACTTAATCCCCATCACATTCCTTGGAAGCACATCAAATTTTGTAACAATTTGTCCATAGGGGGTGCTATAATTTAAATATTGCAATATTTTAAGAACCACTTAAGCTAGAAATTCAAAACTGTGTGGTTGTACATGGCCACTTATGCTGTAGAAGACGTGGCACCACTTCTAATTCCACCATTGTTTGTGACTTCTGTGATGCTGTTTGAACCCAATGCTGCTTGGATCACTACTTGTGGCTATATTTTTACAAATTTTTTTATTTATATTTAAGTCAAGTCAACTCAAGTTTATTTTTATAGCGCTTTTAACAACAGACATTGTCTGATTCATATTTAAATTTTAATGGGCTTTTTAGAAGGTGGACATGGTTAATGGAGGACTGGAATAGGGTTGAAACATTTTAGAATTGTCAAGTGGCAGTGATGGTTGCAGGTGCAGATAAAATGCTTTGTTTTTACAATAGGCAAAGAAAGCAGAGTCATAGTAAGTATACACAGGCAGTGGTCAGGAATGAACAAAGAGGCAATACAAGGCAAGCCTAGATTCAGAAAACAGAAGACAAAGAGAGATTACAACCAGAATAGCAATCATAAACAATAAGGCTTGTTATGTCAGGAGACAAGGTTACATTGAGTGATACTTTGCCTTACATGTGTGTCTGTGTGTGTATATGATTGAGTCCAGGTATAGTCCACTTGCATGTGACGTCACAGCCGATCCAGATTGTAAACAGACGCCATCTTGTCGGTCAAACGCCATATTTCCGCCATCGCAATTTACCGACACTGACTTTCGTTGTTTTTCGCCCAAATCTGCAAATATTACCATGCCACAATGCCGGAGAGTTGTATGGCATATAAATGCCACAACAGGAGAGGTCAGAAATTGGGAAGAAAGTTTCATAGGCTGCCACGGGACCCTGACAAGCGTGCAAAATGGATTGCTGCTATCAGGTATACCATATATACAGTAATAGTGATAGACTACTGATACTTGATCTGACTGATAATATAAAATATTTAACCATAATCGGCTGGTCAGTGCTATACTAGATACTACTGATATATCTAGTATCAGTACTAGTACTCAATACTTAAGTGACTTACCCGTCCAATGAGGATTGTTATTTTCTTGTTTACAAGATGCCACATCTGAGGGGGGCTGACAAATCCTGAATTTCTGTAAAGATAACTGTCCAGAGATTTATAAGCACGCAGTGCTTCACCACTGAACAGCGAGGGAAAGTTGATGAGGTAATTATACACATCTGGGTATTCCACCTCTAGCAGTTCAATATCCACTGACACGGTTGTGAAAACTACGTCCGGTAATCGATAAGGGTCACTAATCTGTAGGTCATTTATTTTAGACATATATCTAGTTATCTGTTCATGAGAAAAATGAGCCGTGTAGACCGTCGGTTGAAATTGATCCATTTTGTATACGAGTGCAACAATATTCAGCTGTGTTGTTGACCGACAAGATGGCGGCTGTTTACATTCCAGCCGGGATTCGGTCACGTGACTGCAAGAGCTCCATACATGATCTATAATCAGGTGAGCTTGACCACAGATGTCAGAAGTTGAAGTCCTCAGCCGCAAAATCTCTTGGGAGTTGTAGTTGGTGTTGACATGACAATATATCACCATCTGTTTCTTTCTTCTCTTCCTTTATACCGTAGGTGGTTGGATGATCAGTTTAACACCATTAAATGAACCTTACAAAGCTAATGCCCAAAATTTCCTATTTTCTTTCATCTTCTTTCTCTTTTCTGTCTACCCCCGCCCTTTTGAATGTTGTGCACATTATCTCTGAGAGTCTGATTTACTTTTATGTTTATACTGTGTTTTTGGTCTATCCATTCATTATCTGTAGCCACTTATCCTGTTCTACAGGGTCGCAAGCAAGCTGGAGCCTATCCCAACTGACTAAGGGCGAGAGGCGGGGTACACCCTGGACAAGTCGCCAGGTTATTGCAGGGCTGACACAGAGACAAATAACCATTCACACCTATGGTCAATTTAGAGCCACTAATTAGCCTAACCTGCATGTCTTTGGACTGTGGGGAAAACCAGAGCACCCGGAGGAAACCCATGCAGACACGGGGAGAACATGCAAATTCCACACAGAAAGGCCCTCGCCGGCCGCTGGGCTCAAATCCAGGACCTTCTTGCTGTGAGGTGATAGTGCTAACCACTACACCACCATGCCACCCTGTTTTTGGTCTAATATTACATAATTTACCATGTTAAACATTCTTATACTTTTTGTATTTTCATTCATACTGTATATGTAAATGCACTTGAGAGTAGAAAAAATGCAGACATCAAAAATGAATAAAGGATGCCAAAGCATATGCTTTTGTTAATTAAAACAATACTGCAGAAACTAATTTTAGAGCTAGAGTGCAAGTTGGAATTGCTAATTTATGCTGCACTTTGAAGTTCTTGGTTTGATGCCAGAGGTTGATATTAATGAACCTACACCATGGCTGAGGATGCAGCAGGTGAATATATAAAAGTGAAGTTTCATTTCTAATGTATTTGCTCCATACTTTCCATTATACCTGTGGAGGTTTCAGCAATAGATGGAGTGATGTAGTGGGTAGCATAGGGCCATGTCTCAAAGGCTCTGAAGCAATGCTACCCGTCAGCTCTGATCCTCTGTAATCTCAGTGTGGGCTGTCACACTGAACTGTGACATGCTCCCTGGGTCCTGGAAGCTGAGTAGGATTGTGGTGAGACAAGTGAGCACAGAGCATCAGATTTGGAAGTGGGTCCACTCAACCTTGAGCAAAATTCCGAAAGACTTAGCCTTTGCCAGTTTGTGTGAATTTAAAGAAATTGCAGCTACAGATGATGGATGGATGAAAAAAATCTTCAGTTAAGTTTATTTATATATGTCAGGTCAATTTATTTTTATAGCACTTTTAAAATTAGACATGGTCACAAAGCAGCTTTACAGAAAAATAAAGATTTTAAACATATGAACTAATAAATTTATCCCTAATGAGCAAGTCTGAGGTTTTGGTGGTAAGGAAAATCTCCCTGATATGACATGAGGATGAAACCTTGAGAGGAACCAGACTCAAAAGGGGTGTGTGACAGTTCGTGTCAGTGGGTGGAGCACAGAAGGACGGCAGGCCAGAACTGAGTTCACAAAACTCTTTTATTTAGCTTCTCAGCTTCTATATTTACTCTCACACACGCACACACATCAGTCACCGGAGCTCTTATTTTATTTCTTTTTCTTTCCTGTGTGTTTGTGTAGTTTGGTGTTTGTTTGAGTGTTTTGTCCGCCGGTTGTGGTGTAGCTCCGGACCCAGTTTGGGGCGTCGGTTCCCTCCAGGCCTTGGTTCGCTGTGGGTGATGCCTGTGCTCCCAGCTATGGACTGCAGTGAGCTCGTTGCTCAATTTACATTGTGGTTGTCCAGCGCTCTGTGCTTTAACGCTTGGCGTGATGTTCCAAGCGATGTTGCTCGGTGGCGTCGCGGCGGCTGTGCAGGCGGTTTGGGACACACCAGCGCTCTGCGTGGCGGAGCTTCTTTGCTCGCTGTGTGGATCCACGGCGTGGTGTTCGAGCAATGTTGCTGACGGCGTCACGGCGGCGGTGCTGGAGATGTGGGACTTGTTTTTGTGCGCCTTTTGGTGGGACTGTGGCTGCTACACCACGGGAATTACATCCTGACCCCTACTTGGTGGACTTTTTACTTTTTTTTTTAAATTATATTTTTATTTATTTATTTTTTCTTTAATTGTCTATAATTGTAAAGCGTCCTTGGGTTTTTTGAAAGGCGCTATATAAATTTAACTTATTATTATTATTATTATGTCTAGTTGGGGAGAGAGCTCCCTCTGCTCTCGCTCTCTCTCCTTAAATAGGGTGCGGTCACTGGGGAAGACACACAAACATTAATTAACGTCAGGTGTAGTGATTTTGCCACTTACCTTCCCTGACTCCACCCTCCGGTCACAGACCGATGCTTGACCACACCCCCGCTGCCACAGGGTGATTTAATTTCCTCATTTGAGTGATAACAGATATCGTGAATATAAATAACTCATTTATATAAGTGTGTCCTGTATGATCAAAAAGTGCAATTGTGTAACCAGGAAATTCATAATAGTTTTAATGTGAAGTCTATTTTGTTCATGTTCAGCTGTTTACTGATGGAAACTTGAATGAAAAACTGTGCATGGCAACTGCAGTCCTAAAGTTATCATGGCAGTTGTAGTCTTAGGCCATCGTTGCAAAACTGTAAGTGTCCAAAGCCATCTTCTTAGTGTATCTTTAGACTACCCAATGAGGCTATCCTCCAAAGGAGTGAAGCAATGAGAACCTTAGTTAGAAGTAGGGCATCAGGGTGGATCAGGCAGGTCCAAAGAGCAGGAGAGGCCAGCATCACGAGTATTTCAGGACTGACATGTAACTTGACAGAGACAGACAGTCAGACACACAGAGAGAGAGAGAGAGAGAGAGAGAGAGAAAGATTGTTGGGTATGCCTGTTGTCACCTTCATAGTGAATAACATGCACTAAACACCAGAGGCGACCCCTCTAAGACTATAAGGGGAGCCCAGCATCTTGTAAAATGTCACAAAAAAGTTTGTCTGTTAAATATGTATTTACACTACTTAACTCTCTTATTCCAAACTGATATTTTGTGCTAGAAGGTGCTCAGCTTTACAGCTAGTTCGTTCAGCAGTTATTTCTCACTGGTCATCATAATCTGATAATGTGATTTTTCCCCACAGAAGCCTGTGGAAGCATGATCCACTGAAAACCCACTGATACTCAGCGTCTCTGTAGTTTAATACCACTATGGGATATGCTTTGATTTTAGTGCAGCAAAGCGAGACATTTATTGGAGAAGTTGCTTTTAAAATGTAATTTCCGGATGCCTGGCTTCACTGGGGGTCTATGGACAGTCACTGATAGTAAGGTGGGACTAGACACTGGGCTTCTGTATGATGATTGGAGGAACTTTCAAATCTCTTTTGAATGTCATGTGACTGACAGCGTTTTAAAATTATACATTGCATCAGCGTGATTCAAGCTGTCCATGCGGTGTGTTGGGAAGTGAAGTCGTGAGACTAGCTGCTGCTCATTTTCATTCTTTTCCTACCAAGATACAGTTCCTTTTTCCATTTGTATTGCTGGGATTCATGTGACGTCACATCTGCCTCATTAGTTATTCAAAACTTTAGCTGGTGGTCTACCAAAGCTCAGTTGACAAAGCGTTTGTGCGGAGAAGGTGCATTGCTTACATGAAAAATGCCTTACGCTTGTGTTGTTTTAGGTTGTTCAAATTGATCAAACTGTGAAACTGCTAAAAGTTTCTTCAGGGTTCCCCATGAACTAATAAAAAGGTGAATGAACACAGGATTTCACAAAAAGGTGATGAGAAAGGTGGCTTTTGAACCTCTCACTGAAATCTAAAGGAGCTGAGTCAAAACATGCTGGAGTTTGCAGTGATCATTTCATGAAAGGTTTGTATATCCCTCTCACCTATGTCGTTAGTGTTTTCCAAGTACTTTTCTTGCTATTTGTCATTATTTTATGGTACTTTTTTTAGTCACGAAACACTAAAGTCCCCAGCTGTTTCTTCATTTACTCCTCACAAAGTCCATATGCATGAAGGTCATGACAAAATTCTTACCCAGCCATACAGTTACAATGCACCGTGATCACTTCTTCTTCATCTTGTTTAACTAAGATACAGGTCTTTAAAGGGGTTTCTGATGATCTTTGTGAATAATTTACCTGAGAGATAAGACAAGTGAGAATTAAGCAAACCGTTGTTTGTTTACACTTCAACTTGCAGCTCTTTGTTGTAAATATGCAAATGAAAAGAATTGAAGAATTCAGGCCTTTACAGCCAGGCTCTGTAACAGTTTCTTTCCACACCCCATCAGACTCCTCAACTCTGAAGGACTGGACTGATAACACTCAGACTGTTGAATAGCACCATTCCCACTGCAGTCTTTGCACACTGCCTCAAATCCCACAGTTACCCCTCTCCATTTGTCTGACCACTGCTTCCTTTCATTCTCCCTCCCTCTCCACCCATCATCCCCCCACCCCCGCTGTTACAGTCCGTCGTAACCTCTGCTCCCTCTCTCCCTCCTCTCTTGCCTCTTCTGTCACTGCCTCCCTCCCCCTGCTTGAATCCTTTGCCAATCTGTCTACTGAATCTGTTGCGTCCTCCCTGCTCTCCTCTCTCACTCCCATCATCACTGGATACATTATCTCCTCTTGTCTCCAGGCCAGCAAGATCTTCCCCTCCTAGTCCTTGGATGTCTGAAACACTGCTCCTACAGAGTTGGTCTCCATGCAGCAGAGAGGAAGTGGAGAAAATCCAGGGCCCTTGCTGACCTTTCCTGTTACCAGTCCCTCCTTGCTGAGTTCTCAGCCTCACTCAAATCAGCTGAGATGAAGTTTTATCACTCCAAAATTCACACCTCAATCTCCAACCCTCGTCAATTGTTTTCTGATTTCTCTTCTCTCCTCAACTCTCCACCACTTGCACCTCAGTCCTCCATCACTGCAGAGGACTACAGTCTTTTTTTTGAGGAGAAGATCATAGCCATCCACAACTCCTTCACCACGCCTGCCTCACCCTCCCTGCATTCCTTTCTCTTCCTCCTTGCTGTCTGCTTTTTCCCCTCTTTTCACTTCTGATGTATCCCAGCTCCTGCTGTCTCACCATCTGACCACCGGTGCCCTTGACCCTATCCCCTCATCTCTCCAAACCATCACTCCTGACATCCTCCCATTTATCACCTCCCTCATCAACTCCTCCTTGTCCTCCGGATACTTTCCTTCCAGCTTCAAATGAGCTCACATAAGCTCCTCTGCTGAAAAAACCCATCTTAGGCCTCTCTGTCATCCAGAACTATTGCTCCATTTCTCTCCTCCCCTTCCTGTCAAAGATGCTTGAACATGCTGTTGCTAACCAACTCTCTTCTTTCTCTCACAGAACAACCTCCTGGATCCTCACCAGTTTGGCTTCCGTGCCTGAGACTGTGCTTGTCTCAGTCAGTGAGGCACTTCATGCAGCATGTGCTGCCTCCCTCTCCTCGGTCCTGATGCTCCTTGATCTTTCTGCTGCATTTGACACTGTTGATCATTCCATCCTCCTGTCATCCTTATCAGCTCTAGTGATCTGTGGGATAGCCCTAGACTGGTTCAAGTCCTACCTCTCTGTTCACTCCTTCCAAGTTACCTGGTCTGAGTCTGTATTAGCACCACGCCCACTTACCACTGGTGTCTCTCAAGGTTCAGTCCTTGGTCCACTTCTCTTCTCCCTCTACACCCAGCCTCTTGGCCCAGTTATCTCTGCTCATGGTTTATCCTACCACTACTATGCTGATGACACCCAACTGTTTCTTTTCCTCCTTCTGACGCACAGACCTCTGCTCTCATCTCTGCTTGCCTGTATGACATGCAGAGCTGGATGGACAACCATCACTTGAAGCTCAGCCCAGGCAAGACAGAGGTAATCTACATTTCTGCTCCATCCTCTCCACCCCTGGACATTGTCCTTTCCATAGGGGACATCTCTAGGTCTCCTTCACCCAGTGTGAAGAACCTAGGGGCTGTGTTCGATGACAAACTCTCCTCCTTGGCAAACATCGTTGCAGTGACCCGCGCATGTAGATTCTTCCTCTACAACATCCGAAGGATCCACCCTTTTCTTACCACCTACTCTACTCAGCTCCTGATCCAAACACTGATCCTCTCCCGCTTGGACTACTGCAACTCTCCTTGCTGGCCTTCCAGCTTCTGCCATCAGACCCCTACAGCTCATCCAGAATGCTGCAGCTTGCCTGATCTACAACCTCCCTCATTCTTCCCGTGTCACCCCTCTGCTTGCCGAACTGCACTGGCTACCTATTGCAGCTCGCATCAAATTTAAGACATTGGTGCTAGCTTACCAGGCTCTCAAGGGGTTAGGGCCAGCATACCTCCAGAGTCCGTTCCGCCCCTACATGCCAGCCAGATCCCTATGCTCTGCTATTACTGGTCGCCTGGCCCCTCCTCCTCTCCACTCCTGCCCAGCCAGCTCAAGACTACTATCTGTCCTGGTTCCCCATTGGTGGAATGACCTTCCCATTGAGGTCAGAACTGCTGACTCCCTGACCACCTTCAAGCACAGACTGAAGACTCACCTCTTCAGGATGCACCTCTCCCCTTCTTCCCTGCCCACTGTGTAACTGCATTTTGGTCTTGACCAACCCAGGCTGTGTGTGGTCTAGCCTGGGGTTAGCTGTTTTGAGTTCTCTATTTAGTTATACTTTTTATGGTTGGTTTGTTTCCTTGGCTGTTTGAGTATTGGTACTTCAACATCATATTACACTAGGTATTGCTGTCACTTGTTCAGTTGGCACTAGAACTTTCTTGTCTAGAAGTTCACCACTTCATGTACCTGACTTTTGCATTCATTGTACATTGCTCTGGATAAGAGTGTCTGCTAAATGCCATGTAATGTAACGTAATATAGCAGCCAGGTTTTGAGGAGAAATATCCTGGTATTTAGTGGATGATGCCACCAACCTTCACAAATGTCAATGGACCAGTGAACTAACACTATATTTTAGTGAGTATCTGGTGCTTTTCATTGTATACAATGCTCATTTTTAACCATACATGCTGATGGTGTGCATGACAAAGTATTTTGGCCTCATCTGACTACAATATTGAATTTTGTGGGTTACTTTCATTGTTTTTTTATGCAGCCTTCCCAAACAGCATTGATCATTTTAAACATAACCTTAAAAATCCACTACATTGTCTAAAACCCCGATTCCAAAAAAGTTGGGACAAAGTACAAATTGTAAATAAAAATGGAATGCAATAATTTACAAATCTCAAAAACTGATATTGTATTCACAATAGAACATAGACAACATATCAAATGTCAAAAGTGAGACATTTTGAAATTTCATGCCAAATATTGGCTCATTTGAAATTTCATGACAGCAACACATCTCAAAAAAGTTGGGACAGGGCAATAAGAGGCTGGAAAAGTTAAAGGTACAAAAAAGGAACAGCTGGAGGACCAAATTGCAACTTATCTCATCTCATTATCTCTAGCTGCTTTATCCTGTTCTACAAGGTCACAGGCAAGCTGGAGCCTATCCCAGCTGACTACGGGCGAAAGGCGGGGTACACCCTGGACAAGTCGCCAGGTCATCACAGGGCTCAAATTGCAACTCATTAGGTCAATTGGCAATACATAGTTTGCACATGACGTCACAGAGTCAGGGATTCCCTAGTGGCGGCCATCTTGTGGGTTAAGCTTACCATACGGGTCACTGAGCACACATTGTAACGCGTGAGTACAAAGTCTTCAAAAGAACCCAAGCAGGCTATTTAAAGCTAGCAATGGTGCACACCTGTTGTATTCACGGCTGTCGTAATAGGTCAGATGATGACGTCAAGTGGAGCTTTTATGGAATTCCCACTGTACGGGAGCACGAAGGCGAGCAAACAAAGAAACTCAGCATACAAAGGAGAACTCTATGGCTTGCGAGAATCAACCGCAAGGATTATCAGCCTTCCAAACACAGCAAAGTCTGCTCCAATCATTTTATAAGTGGTAAGTTGTTTAAATAAACAATCAATTGTGTTTAAGTTTGTTTTTGGAAACCAGGTGAAAGATACATCTTGCTGATGCGCTGGGACACATCATCAGTGATGTAACCTGGGGTCACTGGGTGTTTCGGGTCTTTCAACATCAGACACCCTCGCCCAGGTGACCCAACCGGAGGTGATCAGACTCCGGCCTGTATCCCAGCAGCATTCGTCCACGGATCAGCCCTCTTAAGCCAAAGCCATCTTGTGGCTCTTTCTGTGGCTTCAGTTGCAGACCTGATGGCCTTCCTCTTTGCCTCACCAGTGAGGCCCAGCATGGTGAGGACTTTGCAGAGGGACCGCCCTGCAAATCCTCGGCATCCAACCTCCAGGGGTTCACAGTAGGTCTTCCAGCCTTGGCTCCTGCACTCCTCCACCAGCTCCTGGTACTTGGCACGCTTCCTCTCATTTGCCTCCTCCATGCGTTCTTCCCAGGGAACTGTGAGTTCCAGAATGATCAATTGTTTGGTGGCATCTGAAACAATGATCATGTCTGGTCGGAGCTGTGTTGATGTTATTCTAGCTGGGATCTTCAGCTGTTTGCCCAGATCCACTTCCAGCTGCCAGTCCGCGGCAGTGGTGAGGAGGCCTGACCTGGCCCCTGCTTGAATGGTGGGCTTCTCTCTGGCTTTGTGGAACCTAATGGACTTTGGTTTGCTGTGGCCCTTGGTGGTGTTAATGGCCTTGGCTATGCTCTCAGCAATTGCTTTCAGCACTTGGTCGTGGCGCCAGCGATAATGCCCCTCTCCAAGGGCTTTTGGGCAGCTGCTGAGTAGGTGTTCCAGGGATCCCCGTCCTGGACACTGGGGGCAGGATGGTGTCTCTGCTTTGCCCCAGACATGAAGGTTGGATGGACTAGGTAGGACATCATAAACAGCTTGGACTAGGAACCTGATGTTAAGGGAGTCTGCTCTCCAGATGTTGGGCCAGGTTATCTTCCGTTGCAGAATGTTCTCCCATTTAGTCCATGCTCCTTGTTGTCCCATTCCCACCATCCTGCTAGCTCGTTCCTCCTCCACGCCTGCCCGCACTTCCTCCTGAATGAGGTGTTGCTGCTCTTTTCCCTGGGCCTTGTCCACCCTGGTTGATGGGAGATAGCCAATGCCTGCGCGTCCTGAGGCTATGGACCCGACCAGTACCTTCTGCCTCAGTCGCGACTCTGCCACTTCCAGAGCCTCGTCAGCCCTCCATTTCCGGCCTGTCCGCACCTGGATGCCAGCCGCCGCCACCTTCTCATCCCTGGATTCCCTGTACTGCAGGGCTTCCCGAGTTTTGGTCACCATAAATTCTTCAGTGAGTCCACTGAACGGAAGCTGCAAGGTGTTACTCCTGCCGTACAGGGCAGCACTGCTCAGGCTTCGGGGTAGGCCAAGCCATCTTCGCAAGTAACTGCTGATCTTTCTCTCCATGGCCTCTACAATTGTGATGGGTACTGTGTACACTAGCAGAGGCCACAGGATGCAGGGCAGGATGGAATGTTGGTAAATCCAGGCTTTGAATCTCCCTGGCAGGCCAGATCTGTCGACACATCTCAACCAGCCCTCAAGCTCCTTGCTGGTTCTCTGGATGGATGTGGAGTCTTTGAGGCTACAGTCAAAGAACTTCCCAAGGCTCTTGACTGGCTGCTCTGTGATGGACGGGATGGTGGCTCCAGCCAGAGAGAAGCGGTACCTGTCTGTCACCTTCCCCTTCTTGAGCACCAGAGACCTTGATTTTACAGGTTTAAAACTCATCCTTGCCCATCTGATGAGCTTCTCTAGTCCTTGGAGAATCCATCTGCTGCCTGGGACAGATGTGGTGGTGACAGTTAGGTCGTCCATGAACGCTCTTATAGGGGGCTGGCGCACTCCAGATTTTGTCAGAGGTCCCCTACACTCAACCTCTGCTGACTTGACAATCATGTTCATGGAGAGTGCAAACAAGATGACTGAGATTGTGCAGCCTGTTATTATGCCCTTCTCAAGTCAATGCCAGTCTGATGTGCCTGATCCAGCGGTGACTCTTAGCCTGAAGTTGTTGTAATAGTCCAGGATAAGGTCAACGACTTTGGTAGGAACATGATGTTGCAGGAGGGCACGCTCAACAAGTTTGTGAGGTATGGAGCCATACGCATTGGCTAGGTCCAACCACAGTACGGACAAGTCTCCTTTCCCTTCACGAGCCTCTCTGATGAGTTGCGTCACCACTCCTGTGTGTTCAAGGCAACCAGGCACTCCAGGAATCCCACCCTTCTGAACAGAGGTGTCAATATAACTGTTCTTAGAAGGAACTCTGTTAGTCATCCTGACAAGACGCTGAAGAAAATCTTGCCTTCGACGCTTAACAGTGAGATGGTCCTAAACTGACTGATGTCCTTTGAGTTCTCTTCCTTTGGGATCCACACACCCTATGCACATATCCATTGCCCTGCGACTTGACCCCTCCGCCAGATCACCCTCAACAGCTTCCACAGGTGTCGAAGTAGTTGTGGACAGCGTTTGTACACGGAGTATGGGACACCACTGGGGCCTGGGGCTGATGCTGTTCTGGCTCCTTTCACGACCTCCTGTATTTCAGCCCAGCTGGGCTCCCTCATTACAAACTCCACTGCTGGCGCTTGTGGGCTAATGAGGGCCCTCTGTGGTCCAAGCTCCTGGTCCCTCTCTGGGTCGCTGAGGGTGTTGTGCAAAAAGGTGTTTGTCTCCGCCATTGAGCACATGAGGTTGCCACTCCGCTTGTCCCCCAGTAGCTTCTTGGTGAAGGTGAAGGGGTTGGAGATGAACACAGCACGCTTCCTTGCTCTCTCCTTTCTACGCCTTCGGTGCCCTTCTGCATGGCGCAGTGTCATGAGCTTCTTCCTCAAGATGTTACGAAGCTCAGCAAGAGGTTGCTTCTCCTCTTCAGCTGCCACCTTATACTGCTTCCTGAGGCTCCGGAGTTCTTGGCGCAAGTTGTGGATCTGAGTAGCCCTGCGGTTCAGTGTGTATTTAGTCCTGGGGTTCTTGCTCTCGCTGAGGCCAAACCTCTCTGCTGCGTAGCTGACTATGATGGCTGTCATGGTCTCGAGGCGTCTGTCCACTTCTCCCTTCGCGGTGGTCTCCAAGATCTGGCTTACGTCTTTGTCAAACTGTGCCCATGCTGCCTGGTTGTTGGATGAAGGCCACTTAATCCGCTTCTGATGGGATGTCCTGCAGGGGTTCCGAGGCTCTACTGCTTGGAGGGGCTGGGCACTGTGGGGTGCTTCCTGGCCGGGCTCCTCCTGCGTCTCACCAGGACCAAGTCCTGTGCGCTGCAGTGTGTTCCCCTGGTCCCTACACTTCATCCTGGCCAAAACCAAAACATCGTGTAAACAATCTCTGGAGAATGCCTAACTGGAACCGCTGAGTGTACGTTTACATTGTAATGTACACTTAATATCGCTCGTTTGTCACGTTTCTATTTGACACTTGTCACTTCACTCACGCAAGGGTCATTTTTGAAAAACATTTTAGGTCTATTCTGTATGATTTGATTTGTATTTAATCAACTTATTATGGTTGCATAACATTCAACAGTCTATTTAATGCTAGAATATATAAAGTTGTATATATCAGACAGCCTTTAAAGTTTGATGAAGTCAGTTTCAGGCTTTGGAGCAGGCTTTGGCAGTTTCAGGCTTTGGCAGCCCTGCATAGTCACTTGAAAATGCATCTTTGTCCACTTCGTAGGGGTCAGTTCCCCCAATCAAGGCCAGTTTGGCTGCATACCATTGTCGTGAGATGTCGTCTAATGTATCTATATACTTCTGTTTGCTTGATTTTGCCGACATTGATCTTTATTTTAGAAAACTGACTATATAACTTCATAAATTCGTCCGAGATAACGTAGCCGGTAATGGCGATGGTCCGTTTTGTTTGACCCACAAGATGGCGGCTGGAGGGCTTTCCCCGGAATGCCGTGACGTCAGTGAAAACTATGTATAGGTCATTAACATGACTGGGTATAAAAAGAGCATCTTGGAGTGGCAGCTGCTCTCCCCCTAATTCTGCGCCGACATATAGTGGAGCAATATCAGAAAGGAGTTCGACAGTGTAAAATTGCAAAGAGTTTGAACATATCATCATCTACAGTGCATAATATCATCAAAAGATTCAGAGAATCTGGAAGAATCTCTGTGCGTAAGGGTCAAGGCCGGAAAACCATACTGGGTGCTCGTGATCTTCGGGCCCTTAGACGGCACTGCATCACATACAGGCATGCTTCTGTATTGGAAATCACAAAATGGGTTCAGGAATATTTCCAGAGAACATTATCTGTGAACACAATTCACCGTGCCATCCACCGTTGCCAGCTAAAACTCTATAGTTCAAAGAAGAAGCCGTATCTAAACATGATCCAGAAGCGCAGACGTCTTCTCTGGGCCAAGGCTCATTTAAAATGGACTGTGGCAAAGTGGAAAACTGTTCTGTGGTCAGATGAATCAAAATTTGAAGTTCTTTATGGAAATCAGGGACGCCCTGTCATTTGGACTAAAGAGGAGAAGGACGACCCAAGTTGTTATCAGTACTCAGTTCAGAAGCCTGCATCTCTGATGGTGTGGGGTTGCATTAGTGCGTGTGGCATGGCCAGCTTACACATCTGGAAAGACACCATCAATGCTGAAAGGTATATCCAGGTTCTAGAGCAACATATGCTCCCATCCAGACGACGTCTCTTTCATGGAAGACCTTGCATTTTCCAACATGACAATGCTAAACCACATACTGCATCAATTACAGCATCATGGCTGTGTAGAAGAAGGGTCCGGGTACTGAACTGGCCAGCCTGCAGTCCAGATCTTTCAACCATAGAAAACATTTGGCGCATCATAAAACGGAAGATACGACAAAAAAGACCTAAGACAGTTGAGCAACTAGAATCCTACATTAGACAAGAATGGGTTAACATTCCTATCCTTAAACTTGAGCAACTTGTCTCCTCAGTCCCCAGACATTTACAGACTGTTGTAAAGAGAAAAGGGGATGTCTCACAGTGGTAAACATGGCCTTGTCCCAACTTTTTTGAGATGTGTTGTTGTCATGAAATTTAAAATCACCTATTTTTTCTCTTTAAATGATACATTTTCTCAATTTAAACATTTGATATGTCATCTATGTTCTATTCTTAATAAAATATGGAATTCTGAAACTTCCACATCATTGCATTCCATTTTTATTTACAATTTGTACTTTGTCCCAACTTTTTTGGAATCGGGGTTGTATATTGTGTTTGTATATCCATTACTTGTGCAGGTGAAAGCTCATCATATTTTTCATAGGGTCACATGAATGAACAAATCACAGATTTTTGTTTTCATTGCCTTTTGAAAAATATCCCAATTTTTCTGGAAATGAGGTTAGTAGCTTATATTTGACATTTAAAGCTTATATATAGGCATTGCCTAAACGTGGAGCTCCCGATGAGTGTAAAATGTGTTAGTAAATAATCCCACATTGTTTTTTTAAAAAGGATAAAACCCCATCTATCTTATGTAAATAAAGGTACAAATTTCTTTGTCCAGTGGGTAAGCATTGTTGTACTTTGCTCTGCTCCACTATAAATTCCCACTCGGCTTCAAGCTGTCCCTAGCCTATATTTAGACCATATAAACTATTGTGGCACATTGCATGCCTATACCTGCATTCACACATGCAGTAAATAAATAAATAGCTTTTGTAGCTAGTACGGACACACACACATCCATAAACACGTACACGTACTGAGTTTCTATATATAATAGGCTGCTTACCAATTTGCAAGTTCTCTATCTGGCGCTGATCCTGTTGCATCATGCTACATGCTGCACCCAGGCTATCATGGTCTATATATAGTCCATTTCCAATGCAGGCTTGGGTGTGACATACATTTCCAAACCTGGTTCATCTGTGAAGCAATTCAATGACTGCCTGTATTATATCAAATAAAAATGTGCACTCTTTTTGACACATTCACTGTCGGTGAATTCACTGGTACACTTTCCATATTGGCACCAGATAGCTGCTAAACCCTTTTTCCTGCCTTCCCAACTTTGCACTTGTACCGTGAGCTGGCCTAGTGGTTAGCGTATCTGCCTCTCGACCGGGAGATCGCGAGTTCTACTTGTGGTCGGGTCATACCAAAGACCACCATAAAAATGGTACCTACTGCCATCTGGCAAGGCACACTGCAATACAGATGTGGGTTGGGAGTCAAACTCTCACAGTTACCAGAGGACTAGCCCCCCACTGTAACCCTAGCTATATAATAGACAAGAGGCCAAGGGCTGTAGAAACAGAGATCAGTGCTACACCCATGTGCCTCAAAGAGCTGGTTAGTACTGGGACAGGAGACTGCCTGGGAAGACCAGATCCTAGTGTGGGAGGGACTTTGACAACTTTGCACTTGCAAAGCACCACCGATTTCATCAGGAGAATCATCTGATGATTCACTGCTGAAATCATTTACCAGATGTGGATAGTCCTTTTTCCGAGGTTCATACAGATATCCAGTTTCTCTGCTGTCCATACTGACTTGAAGATGAATCTTTTTCATCTGACTAAATCCAAGCTAACAAGTATATTTACAATGGCTACATGGGTGGGAGGAGTAATCCATGGTCAACATGCCAGCATTAACCATTTAGGAATTACCGTACAGCTATTTTTACATAATCCCTCAATTTTCAAAAACACAGAAGTAACTGGACAAAGTGACATAATTATACTGTAATACCTGGAAGCAAATCCTTTGTGATCAATGACTGGTTGAAGTTTGGAACCCATGGACATCACTAAATGCTGTGCTTCCTCCCTTGAGATGCTGTGACAGACCTTCACTGCAGCTGCTTTCAGTTGCTACTTGTTTGTGGGTCTTTCTGTCTTCAGTTTTGTCTTCGTTATGTGAAACACATGCTCAAATGAGTTGAGGTCGGGTGACTGACGACCATTTAAGAACATTCAATTTCTTTGTCTTAAGGAATTCTTGCATTGCTTTTGTGATATGTTTATGGACATTATCTCTTTCCTCTGAAGTGCTATTCTATCAGTTTTGCATCATTTGACTGAATCTGAGCAGAAAGTATAGCTCTATACACTTGAGAATTCATCCTGCTACTACAGCCTGCTACCTCCATCAGTTGTTACATCATCAATACACACCAGTGACCCAGTTATACCGTATTAGCAGCCATTCATGCCCATGCAATAACACTGCCTCCACCATGTTTGGCAGATGATGTTGGTATGCTTTGAATCATGAGCCGTTCTTTTCCTTTTCTTACCTCCTAAGACTGTTCTTGACTTGGCTAGATATTCTGAACGTTTTTTTTTTTTTCACCTAGGGAAGAATTCTGTGATCATCCACTTTAGTTCCTTGGTCTTCCAGGCCTTTTGGTGTTGCTGAGCTCTCCAGTGCATTTGTTGGTTTTAAGAAAGTACCAAATTGTTGGTTTAGTTAGTCCTAAGGTTTCTGATGTCTCTCTAATAGGTCTGCTTTTTTTTTGGTCTAATAATGGTCTCCTTCACTTACATCAACACTTCTTTGGCCCGCATATAGAGAGTTCCCAAGAACAGCTACCAAATGAAAATTCAACACTTGGAATCAACACCAGACCTTAATCTTCTTTAATTTGTCATAACACCCCCCTCAGACGCAGAGCCAGGCCCACCACAAGGACTATCACAACCTGGCCTGACAACGCACTCTCCAAACTACAGGACTGCTTTAAATGGACAGATTGAGACATTCACAGGAACGGTACTGGACTTTATCAAGTTCTGTATCGGACATGTGACGGTGGATAAAAACATCTGGGTTTTCCCAAACCAAAAACCCTGGATGACCAGCCAGGTCTGCTCACTCCTCAGGGCTCGCGATGCTGCCTTCAGGTCAGGTGACAGAGCTCTGTACAGTGCCACTTGAGCTGATCTAAAAAGAGAAATTAAAAAAAGCCAAGCCGGACCATAGGCTGCGTATAGAGTCCCACCTGTCCAGCAACAGCATACGGGAGGTGTGACGGGGCATACAAGACATCATGAACTTCAGAGACTGTGATGCGTCAACAGGAGACTGGAGTGCGCTGCTGGCAGAGGAGCTAAATTGCTGCTTTGCTCACTTTGAAACATCTCAGCAGCACTCATCTGCTCCAGCCCTGCCCCCACCACCACACAGTTCGTACATCACCCCATTCACTGTACAGGAGCACGATGTCAGACGGGTGCTCCTGGCAGTGAACCCCAAGAAAGCTGCCGGCCCAGATGAAGTACCTGGTAAGGTGCTCAGAGCGTGTGCCCACCAGCTCGCCCCTACCTTCACCAGGATCTTTAACCTCTCCCTGGCTCAGGCAGTCATCCCGCCCTGCCTAAAATCAGCCACAATAATCCCGGTGCCTAAGAAGTCTCCCGTCACCATCCTGAATGATTACCATCCTGTGGCCCTCACTCCGGTAATCATGAACTGCTTCAAGAGACTAGTTCTTCAGCACATCAAGGACCACCTCCCCCCAGACTTCGACCCCTACCAGTTCGCATATTGCACGAACAGATCCACAGAGGACGCCATCGCCATAGCTCTCCACTCTGTTCTGAACCACCTGGAGCAGCAGCAGAGCTACGTCTGCATACTCTTTGTGGATTACAGTTCTGCTTTCAACACAATAATCCCGGACATCCTTATCAGTAAACTGGACACTCTCAGCCTCCCCCCTCTCACATGTGCCTGGATAAAGGACTTTCTTACCAACCGGCCCCAGACTGTGAGACTTGGCCCCCACTTCTCCTCCATCCGCACGTTGAGCACCGGCTCTCCACAGGGCTGTGTGCTGAGCCCCCTCCTGTACTGCCTCTACACCCATGACTGTAGTCTGACCCACAACAACAACCTTATCGTCAAGTTTGCTGACGACAGGGGGCGTCGTGGCTGGGGGCGTCGTGGCTGGGGGCGTCGTGGCTCAGGTGGTTAAGGCGCCATACCATGAATGCGGGCGACCTGGGTTCGATTCCGGCCCGAGGTCGTTTCCCGATCCCTTCCCGTCTCTCTCTCTCCCGCTCGTTTCCTGTCTCTGCACTGTCCTATCCAGTAAAGGTGCAAAAAGCCCAAAAAAATATCTTTAAAAAAAAAAAAAGTTTGCTGACGACACTACAGTGGTCGGACTCATCACAAAGGGAGACGAGGCAGCCTACAGAGAGGAGGTCCTGAAGTTGGCAGCCTGGTGTTCAGAAAATAACCTCGCTCTGAACACCAAGAAAACCAAAGAGCTCATTGTTGACTTCAGGAAGCACAGCACCGACCTAGCCCCCCTCTACATCAACAACGAGTATGTGGAGAGGGTCCACACCTTCTGGTTTCTCGGCGTCCTCATCTCCGCCGACATCTCCTGGTCAGTAAACATTTCAGCAGTCATTAAGAAGGCTCAGCAGCGGCTACACTTCCTGAGAGTCCTCAGGAAGTACAACCTAAACTCCAACCTGCTGCTGACCTTCTACCGATCATCCATCGAGAGCCTCCTGATGTACTGTATTACAGTATGGTACAGCAGCTGCGTTGCTGTAGACAGGGAGAGGCTCCAGAGGGTAGTTAAGGCAGCACAGAAGATCATTGGCTGCCCTCTCCCCTCCCTGATGGACATTTACACCTCCCGCTGCCTTAGCAGAACTAAGAACATTATCAAGGACAGCTCCCACCCTGGCTTTGATGTGTTCGACCTGTTGCCCTCAGGGAGGCGCTACAGGTGCATCAGGACAAAGACAAATCGATTCAAAAACAGCTTCTTTCCAAAAGCCATAACCGCCCTGAACTCGGATATGCTCTGACTTTACAGTCTATTTATTTTACTATGTGACTCTCTTCGTGCAATAATTTATAATGTGCAGTACTTTATAAGATGACTCTCTTGTGCAATACTTTTATAGTGTGCAATACCTCACTCCATAATGTGAAACGCAACACATTCACCTCAGGACTGTGCACCTTACACACAGCACATACACCAAGTCTGTGCACCTTACCTTACCTTGCAATACTTCATAATGTTTAATATTTTATTTTATAATGTAACTCTCTCGTGCAATAATTTATAATGTGCAATACTTTATAATGTGACTCTCTCTGTGCAATACTTTAAATGTGCAATGAGCAATACCTCACTCCATAATGTGTAACAGAACACGTACACCTCAGGACTGTGCACCTTACACCCCCCCCCCCCCCCCTTTTTCCCCTCTCTCTCTACACACTGTTTTGCACTGTTATTGGAGATGCTTTAATCTCATTGTACATGTGTATAGTGACAATAAAAGCATTCTATTCTAAATAAGGAGGAAATGGGCCATAACTAGCCATGAACCTGCTTATCAGTCAACTGTCCTATTACTTTTGAGTCTGTAAAAAGTGAGGGATTTTAAAAATGGCTATAATTCCTCAGTGGTTAATGAAATATTTTGGTTAACCCCTTGAATTAAATCTGAAAGCCCATCTTGATTGTTTCATTTCAAGTCCTGACTATAATTATCATCTCTAATTGTTTGAGTTGAAAATTTGAATCTTTGTATGTTTATTTGGTATGTTTTGCCCATTCTCTTCAAGGGTGGGGTTGACTGGTGTGTGTGTGTGTGTGTGGATGGAGTAACATATGAAATTCTAAAAACAACAAAACAGGTGTCATGCCGGGGCGGCACGGTGGTGTAGTGGTTAGCGCTGTCGCCTCACAGCAAGAAGGTCCTGGGTTCAAGCCCCGGGGCCGGCGAGGGCCTTTCTGTGTGGAGTTTGCATGTTGTCCGCGTGGGTTTCCTCCGGGTGCTCCGGTTTCCCCCACAGTCCAAAGACATGCAGGTTAGGTTAACCGGTGACTCTAAATTGACCGTGAATGTGAGTGTGAATGGTTGTCTGTGTCAGCCCTGTGATGACCTGGCGACTTGTCCAGGGTGTACCCCGCCTTTCGCCCGTAGTCAGCTGGGATAGGCTCCAGCTTGCCTGCGACCCTGTAGAAGGATAAAGCGGCTAGAGATAATGAGATGAGATGAGATGAGGTGTCATGCCCAATTCTTACGCAAATCTTTAATGTTTGCCTGTTAAATAGTAGAGTGCCTGACTATTGGAAAGGTGCCTTAATACACAGAATTCCCAAGAAAGACAACGTTCCAGATGATCCGTCTACCTGGAGAGACATCTCCCTTTTGCCGACAATTTACAAAGTTTTTATGAAATGCTTACTTGCACGAATTCTGCCTTGGCTTATAGAAAATGAAATACTTTCTTCGAGTCAGAAAGCCTACATTAGTCGTCAGGGTATGAACGAATATGTCTTTTGTTTGAAGACAGGAATTGACGATTTTAAACATGATTCAAGCAGGTTTTATGCAGTATTTTTGGACTTTCGTGATGCCTTTGGCACACTGCCGCATAATGTTATGCTGCAGGTTTTGAGAGAGATAAATCTCCCTCAGACCTACATAAACATTGTTGCAGATGTGTATAAATCATCTTACATCCAGGTAATCTGCAGAAACACCTTGACTAACCCGATCCCGTTAAAGATTGGGATTAAAATCGGATGCCCGTGGAGTGCGGTTAACTTTATTTTGGCAATAAATCAGTGGCTGGAATGGATAAAACAGTGCACACCGGAGGGGGTGCGCTCCCCTAACCCAGTCCAGGGGTATGCAGATGATGTGCAAATTGCATCTAGAACTGAGACCGTTATCCCTCTAATGCTCAAGTGCACAGACACATTTCTGCAATGGTCAAGACTGAAAGTGAGACAGGACAAATGGCGCTGTCTTCTATGAGAGATGTAGCGGAGGAAACCGCTGGTATTCATCTAAATCCGATAAATTGCCTTTATTCACAATTCAGCAGAGACCTATACAAGTTTATTCACGTCAGGAAACATACACATATCTTGGCCATAAATTTAATATAGCAGGAAATTGGGATGCACAACTTTCGGAGCTCATTAATGAGTACACAAACAGACTGGATCTAATTGACCGTAGTCCATTACCTACCTTAATGAAGATTCAGGCTATAGGTGAAATGGCCTTGGCCACAATTCACCATTTATTTGCAAATATCCACATTCCACAAAAATCACTCACAGAACTAAATAAGACTGTACAACTGGTGAGGAAGTGGTTAGGGTTGAACACGCACTCAACCCGAGAAGTCATATTTCAATCTCTAAAGGAGGGTGGTTTGGGGGTCCCTAATATTGAGTGGGTATACACCGCCACCAGAATTGGACACTTACTTAATATGCTTAACAACAGTGACCCAACAGTCCGAGAGCTGGCTCGTGCCTCACTAGTAAATCATCTGCAAAAGCGGGAAGTTCCATTTGCGCAAGAAGGCAAATCGCAGTTCCTCGGCTTTCAATTGAAAGATAATGGAAAATTTAATATCAAAGCGGTGGAGTTTTGTGTGCGGTCTGACTGGCTCGATTTAAATGATCTTTGCCTTCGGACTGGGATTAACATGAAGTGGGCAAGACCAGGCAGTGAAACAGTCGCACTTAAAGACATCATTAATATCCCCGCTCATCTACCTCCACGTAATGTATGAGGTGAATGGCATGCAATATGAACTGCCGACGAAAGGTGCGAGAGCAGCGATCATGAAAATGAAGTGCTCTCATAGTGCACAGCGTTGGAAAAATCTAAGGTTGCAGGGAAAATTGCCGTCTTTGTCATTTGCCGACCATTCCCTGTCCCATTCCATATTTTCAAACAACTCTCTTGGTGAAGACATCCTCACATTTACAGTTAAGGCCCGTATTCAAGTCCTGCCTACAAGATCCAATCTGGCTACTTGGCACCCATCCAGCTACAATCCACAATGCATTCTTCACCCTACCACTCTTGAAAATGAGACCACTGCACATGTCTTGAATGGATGTTGCTTTTACAAAGGCCTTTACATTTCAAGGCATGACAGACTAGTGGACCTGGTGTCGCAATGTATTACGGATATATTAGAAAGGACAACACAAATATACAAACACTCTATGGTTCAAATGAACTGGTTTAATAACAACATTGCAAACAATAACATTTTTCACAATATTCCAAATACTCGAGATATCACCATCATAGATGTGAATTTTAAAACTGTAACTGTTATTGAAATAGGATGTTTTTTTGATTTATATATGGATATTTGTTTTAACTCTAAATGGCTGAAGTATCAGCCACTTGTTGACAGTATAACAAATTTGGGTTTTCAATGCAAAGTAATTGTACTTGTATTTGGGAGTCTTGGACATGTGCATAAACTTGTTGTGAGAGAATTACAGTTGTGTGGACTAAGTAAGCCAAATGCAAAAAGATTGGCAAAGTACTGCTCCATCTCTGCTATTGTTGGTAGTTTGTCCATCTGGAGACGAAGGTGTCATGTTTATCCATAAATTGTTAATGATGAGTTGCACATGGCACTCATGTTTGATCTGACCTGTTAATTTCTATGACATACTTCTAGCTAATGTTTGGATCTTTTGATTTTTTTTTTTTGCCCTGTGTTAAGATCCAAATAAAAGAATTAAAATGTGTGTGTGTGCAGCAGCTTATTTAGATCCCATGAAATGTATCGCTGTTCCACTCCATGGTTTCAGTCTTGCACCTCTGCTGTTTCAGATTATTTTTAATGAGGTAGTTATTGGTGCATGCTGTGTTAACTGATTGATTGATTCTTTCTAAGTGATTGGTTCAGCAGGTGTTACTATTTCTGATTTGCCTGCCTGTAAATACCACTTCACACTGAATCTTTATCAGATTGTTACAGTTTTTCTGTGGCCAAATGGAAATGGGTGGAACAAAGACAGGGACCATATTTATTTTTAAATAAACATTTATTTTACACATTATTTACTTCCCCAGTCATATGCAGCAGATATATGCTGTTTAACTATTAAGCAGCCTGTTTTGGAAACTGAATGTGTGTAGGGATTAAAACCAATCAATCTGTATAAATAAAAAATGCATTACAATCCCTCCCTATTTCCCTTACTCTTTAGTGCTGACCCTATTTTTACTCGACTCATGAACTTATATTAGGCTGCAAAATTAGAATTCTCAGTCTGTTACACAGTGGATGTGTTATCCTCAACTCTAATGAACCTGGATTGAAATCTCAAACTGTCACATTTTTAATTGCTTTTAGAAAGCCCTGCCACATTCTATCTAATCAAATAACGTATGTAGCATAGCCTCAGTGTGGCATTTGGAGCTACAGTAAGTTTTGTTTAAATATCTGTAGCAACATCTGTATATTCTTCAACTCCAGGCACTTTTGGCCTTGTCAACTTTTAAGAAATGAATACTCTATCAAAACACACTTTTAACATTCTTCCTAGTTTCATGAATTTGCTTTGTAACAAAGTATGATAATAGGCACATTTGCATGACTGAGGAATATTGGTATTTTTTCCCATTTTTCTCAGGTGTCATAAAATAATGTCATTTCCACTACATCTCAATTTATGTCCATTATTTGGTGATAATAGGATATAACTCATTATGATTGTTTCAATTGCCATGCCTATGACTGCCTAATCATACCACATAACAAATCATACGACTTCGTGAACCAAATTTATTATTACTCAACATTGCAAAATGCCATGAGTTGTTTACTATCATCAGAAATTGATTTTTTGCAGGTCTGTAGTTTATTTTTAAAGTCATTTACTTATTTTCTAGCACCAATGAAAAATTAATTCGAAATTTGGAAAATAGTTTAGATGTACAGTGGCATGCAAAAGTTTGGGCACCCTTGCTGAAAATGTCTGTTACTGTGAATAGTTAAGTGAGCAGAAGATGAACTGATCACCAAAAGGCATAAGGGTAAAGATGACACATTTCTTTAATATTTTCCACAAGATTACATTTTTATTTCCATCATTTACAGGCATAAAATACCAAAAAATGAAAAGGCCCTGAAGCAAACGTTTGGGCACCTGGTATGGTCAGTACTTAGTAACATCCCCCTTTGGCAAGTATCACAGCTTGTAAACACTTTTTGTAGCCAGCTAATAATCTTTCAGTTCTTAGTTGGGGGATTTTCATGAATTCGTCCTTGCAAAAGGCTTCCAGTTCTACAAGTTTCTTGGGCTGTCTTGCATGCACTGCTCTTTTGAGATCTATCCACAGATTTTCAATGATGTTTAGGTCAGGGGACTGCGAGGGCCATGGCAAAACCTTCAGCTTGTGCCTCTTGAGGTATTCCATTGTAGATTTTGAGGTGTTTTGGATCATCGTCTTATTGTAGGACCCATCCTCTTTTTAACTTCAGCTTTTTTACAGATGGTGTGATGTTTGCTTCCAGAGTTTGCTGGTATTTTTTTGAATCCCTGCTTCCCTCGACCAATGAAATGTGCCCTGTGCCACTGGCTGCAACACAACCCCAAAGCATGATCGATCCACACCCATGCTTCAGAGTTGGAGAGGTGTTCTTTTCCTGGAATTTGGCACTCTTTTTTCTCCAAACATACCTTTGCACATTATGGCCAAAAAGTTCTATTTTGATTTCATCAGTCCACAGGACTTGTTTCCAAAATGCATCAGGCTTGCTTAGATGTTTATTTGCAAACTTCAGACGCTGAATTTTATGTCTCAGACACAGGAAAGGTTTTCTTCTGGTGACTCTCTCATGAAGGTCATATTTGTTCAGGTGTCGCTGCATAGTAGAACAGTGCACCACCACTCCAGGGTCTGCTAAATCTTTCTGAAGGTCTTTTGCAGTCAAACAAGGGTTTTTATTTGCCTTTCGAGCAATCCAATGAGCAGTTCTTTCAGAAAGTTTTCTTCATCTTCCAGACTTCACCTTGATCTCCACTGTTTCTGTTAACTGCCATTCCTTAATAACATTATGATCTGAGGAAACAGCTACCTGAAAACACTTTGCTATGTGCTTGTAGCCTTCTCCTGCTTTGTGAGCATCAATTATTTTATTATTCAGAATGCTTGGGAGTTGCTTAGAGGAGCCCATGGCTGTTGATTTTAGGGACAAATTTGAGGAGTCAGAGAATTTATACAGCTTTGAAATCTGCATCATCTGACCTTTCCTAACGAAGAATTTGAACAAGCCACAGCTCAATAAGCTAATTAAGGTCTGGAACCTTGATAAAAGTTACCTGAGAACTCAAATGTATTAGAGTGCCCAAACTTTCACATGGTGTTCCTTTTCTTTTTTCACTCTCCAATTGTACAAAACAAAAATAATACACAAATATTGCATAAAACGCTGAAATGTCTCATCTTTACCTTTATGCCTTTTGGTGATCAGTTCATCTTCTGCTCACTTAACTATTCACAGTAACAGACTGTGGCGGGGGGGCATGGCCAAGTGTCAGTCTGTGAATGGAGGGCGGAGTCATTACACCTGATGGGAATTAACCTGCGTTTGTGTGTCTTCCCCAGTGACCGTGCCCTTTAAAAGGAGAGAGAGAGCAGAGAAAGGGAGCTCTCTCCCCAACCAGAACGTGTGTGTGTGTGTGTGTGTGTGTGTGTGTGTGTGTGTGTGGCTGGGAGAGTGTGAAAAGCTAAAAATAAGAGTTTTTGAGAACTCAGTTCTGGCCTGCCGTGCTTCTGTGCTCCACCCACCTGGTCAGATACTACAGTGGTGCCGAAACCCGGGAAGGAGTGCAGAAGGGAACGGCCACATGGAGTCCTCCCCCTTCAAGGACCTGGTCCATGCCCTTGCCACGGCCCAACAGAGCCAGCACCAGGCGCTGATCGCCCTCCGGAAGGAGCAGGAACAACGGTTCGAAGCCCTGGTGCTGGCACAACAGGAAGATCGCCAGGCGTTCCGGCATCTGCTCGCGTCGGCGGGGTCCAGGATCACCACCGCCATGAACCCTCCCCACCTCACCCTAACGAAGATGGGTCTGCATGACAACCCCGAAGCCTTCCTCGCTTTTGTTGAGCAGGCAGCAGAGGCGTGGGGTTGGCCGGTGGAACAGCACGTGGCACGCCTCCTCCCCCTGCTAACGGGCGAGGCGCAGCTGGACGCGCTACAGCTCCCCGCCGACAGCCGGCTGGTCTATGCGGACCTCCGCAGGGCTGTCCTCCAATGCGTGGGTTGCACCCTGGAACAGCAACGGCAGCGCTTCCGTGTGCTGCCCCTGGAGGAGGTCGGCTGGCCGTTCGCATTTGGCCAGCAACTCCGGGATGCCTGCTGGTGGTGGCTGAGGGCCGACAACCGCGACGCCAAGGGAATCATCGATCTGGTGGCGCTGGAACAATTTGCCGCCCAACTTCCGGAAGGAATAGCGGAGTGTATCCAGTGCCATCGCCCAGCGTCGCTGGATCAGGTCATCAAGCTGGTGGAGGACCATATGGCGGCTGTTCCAACGGCAGGACAGCGTGTCTCCCCTTCTCCCCTCTCTTTTCTTTCTCCCTCTGTTCCTTGTCCTCGCCCCATTCCCCCACCATGGAGGCGGGGACCGGCTCCACCCCAGCCGGCCCGCCGCACTGTGTCTTCCCCCCCTCAGGTGAGTGATCTCCAGAACACTGGTGCAGAGAGAGTGTCTGGGCCAGTATGCTGGCGCTGCGGGGAACTGGGGCACCTCCAGCATCAGTGCTCGGCGATGGAGGTGGGCGCGGTGGTCCGGATCCCCGACACGCCAGGGACCGCCCTCGATCAGGCCAGAGCGTATCACATACTGGTGAGTATCCAAGGGGATACGTATCAGGCTTTGGTGGACTCCGGCTGTAATCAGGCCTCAATCCACCAAAGCCTGGTGCAAGACGAGGCATTGGGAAGAGCACAATTGGTGAAGGTGTTGTGTGTGCACAGGGATGTTCACAACTACCCTTTAGTGTCAGTCCACATCCTATTTCAAGGAAAGGCGGCGGTTAATCCTCGCCTTACCCACTCGATAATTTTGGGGACTGATTGGCCGGGATTTCGGGAATTAATGACGCATTTAGTGAAGAGTGGGGCCTGCCATAGTTCAGCGGGGGGAAGTCCCAGAGTGGCATTGGTGGGAGCAGCTGTCACAGAGTCGTCTACGTCATCACCGCGTCAGAGTGAGGAGCAGAAGGCTCCTCCTCCCTCTCTCGGGGATTCCCTTGCGGATTTCCCGTTAGAGCAGTCGCGAGACGAGATTCTGCAGCATGCGTTTGAGCAAGTGAGAGTAATCGATGGTCAAACTCTTCAGCCAAACACCACCCCATCCTTCCCTATTTTTCCATTATTAAGGATAGATTATACCGAGTGACGCAGGACACTCAGACTAAGGAACAAATAGCACAGCTTTTAATCCCAAAGAGCCGCCAGGAATTTATATTCCAGGCGGCTCACTTTAATCCCATGGCCGGACACTTGGGGCAGGACAAGAGACTAGCCCAAATAATGGCCTGATTCTATTGGCCAGGGATTCACGGCGATGTCCGTAGGTGGTGTATGGCGTGCTGCGAATGCCAGTTAGTAAGTCTCGCGGCCATTCCAAAAGCCCCTTTGCACCCTCTGCCATTAATCGAGACCCCGTTCGAAAGAATTGGGATGGATCTCGTTGGGCCATTAGATCGGTCAACATGAGGATATCGCTTTATTTTAGTTCTGGTGGACTATGCAACGCAATATCTGGAAGCAGTGCCTCTTTGCAATATCTCAGCACGTAGTATTGCAGAAGCATTCTTCCACGTCATCTCCTGGGTCGGAATCCCCAGAGAGATTCTGACTGATCAAGGCACTATGTTTATGTCACGCACACTGCGCGAACTGTATGGGTTACTGGGAATTAAGCCTATCCACACCAGCGTTTATCACCCACAAATGGATGGCTTAGTCGAACGGTTTAATCACACCCTCAAAAAACATAATTAGAAAATTTGTAAGTGAAGACGCACGCAACTGGGATAAATGGCTCGAGCCCCTGTTATTCGCAGTGCGAGAGGTCCCGCAAGCCTCCACGGGGTTCTCCCCATTTGAATTATTATACAGGCGTAAGCCGCATGGCATTCTGGATATGCTATGGGAAAATTGGGAGGAGGGACCTTCAACCAGTAAAAACGAAATTCAATACGTTATCGATCTGCGCGCCAAACTCCACACACTCACGCACCTAACCCAGGAGAATTTGCGGCAGGCCCAAGAACGTCAAGTCCGTCTGTATGACAGGGGCACGCACCTTAGGGAATTCACACCGGGGGATAAAGTACTCGTGTTGTTGCCCACGTCGAGCTCCAAATTGATCGCCAGGTGGCAAGGACCCTTTGAGGTCACACGGCGAGTCAGGGACATCGACTATGAGGTGAGGTGAACAGACAGGGGTGGGGCATTACAGATTTACTACCTCAATCTACTAAAACTTTGGAACGAGGAGGTCCCTGTGGCGTTGGTGTCGGTGGTTCCGGAGAAGGCGGAGCAGGGGCCGGAGGTTCAAAAAAGAAAATTGACATCGCCCACTGCTCCGGTCCCCTGTGGAGACCACCTCTCCCTGACCCAGCTCATGGAGGTCACCCAGTTGCAAACAGAATTTTCTGATGTGTTCTCGCCACTGCCCGGCCACACCCACTTCATAGAACACCACATTGAGACACCCCCTGGGGTAGTAGTGCATAGCCACCCTTACAGACTACCTGAACACAAAAAAAAAGGTGGTTCGGGAAGAACTCGAGGCCATGCTCGAAATGGGCATCGTCGAGGAGTCCCACAGCGACTGGAGCAGCCCGGTGGTCTTTGTTCCCAAGGCCGATGGGTTGGTCCGGTTCTGTGTGGACTATAGAAAAGTCAATGCGGTGTCTAAATTTGATGCGTACCCAATGCCTCATATTGACAAGTTGCTCAATCGACTAGGCACGGCTCGTTTTTATTCGACACTGGATTTGACAAAGGGATATTGGCAGATCCCCTTGACTCCACTATCCCGAGAGAAAACGGCCTTTTCGACACCGTTTGGCTTACACCAGTTCATCACACTTCTTTTTGGGCTGTTTGGGGCGCCCGCTACGTTCCAGCGGCTTATGGATAGGGTCCTCCGCCCCCACGCCACCTACGCAGCTGCCTACTTGGACAACATTATTATTTACAGTAATGACTGGCCGCGGCACTTGGAATACCTAAGGGCCGTCCTTAGGTTGCTGAGGCGAGCAGGTCTCACAGCCAACCCGAAGAAGTGTGCGATTGGGTGGGTGGAAGTATGGTATCTGGGTTTCCACTTGGGCAATGGGCAGGTGCGTCCCCAAATTAATAAGATGGCAGCGATTGCGGCCTGCTCGAGACCCAAGACCAAAAAGGGGGTGAGACCGTTCCTGGGGCTGGCTGGCTACTATCGTAGGTTTATACCTAATTATTCGGACGTCACCAGCCCGCTGACTGATCTCACTAAAAAGGGAGCACCAGATCCGGTCCAGTGGACGGAGCAATGCCAGCGGGCTTTCTCGGAGGTAAAGGCTGCACTATGTGGGGGGCCACTGTTACACTCCCCTGACTTTTCTCTCCCTTTTATTTTGCAGGCAGATGCATCGGACAGAGGGCTGGGGGCTGTTCTGTCCCAGGAGGTGGAGGGGGAGGACCGTCCAGTGCTGTACATCAGCCGGAAGCTGTCGGTGCGTGAGGGCAGGTACAGCACAATAGAAAAGGAGTGTCTCGCCATCAAGTGGGCGGTCCTTGCTCTCCGCTACTACCTGCTGGGGCGCCCTTTCACCCTCTGTTCGGATCACGCGCCCCTGCAGTGGCTCCACCGCATGAAGGATGCCAACGCGCGGATCACCCGTTGGTATCTGGCACTCCAGCCGTTTAAGTTCGAGGTGGTCCACAGGCCGGGGGCGCAGATGGTTGTGGCAGATTTCCTCTCCTGTCGGCAGGGGGGGGAGTCGGCTACAGGCTGGACGGCTCCCCGGCCTGAGTCGGGTGGTGAGGGTATGTGGCAGCGGGGGTGTGGCCAAGCGTCAGTCTGTGAATGGAGGGCGGAGTCAGGGAAGGTAAGTGATGGAATCATTGCACCTGATGGGAGTTAACCTGTGTTTGTGTGTCTTCCCCAGTGACCATGCCCTTTAAAAGGAAAGAGAGAGAGCAGAGAAAGGGAGCTCTCTCCCCAACCAGAACACGTGTGTGTGTGTGTGTGTGTGTGTGTGTGTGTGTGTGTGTGTGTGGCTGGGACAGTGTGAAAAGCTGAAAAGCTAAAAATAGAGTTTTTGAGAACTCAGTTCTGGCCTGCCGTGCTTCTGTGCTCCACCCACCTGGTCAGATACTACACAGACATTTTCAGCAAGGGTGCCCAAACTGTTGCATGCCACTGTATATCATTTGCAGCTTTTTTTTCCCTTAAAACATGTGTCGTAATGTAAATGACAGTGCTTGGCTCAAATGACAGTGTGTGGTGGAAATGACAATGATGTACTATAGTTGCTAAAGGCATTAGTATTTGCTAAATCCAGTCAACAAGGTCACATGGCATTTGTTTATATAAAGTGTTAAAATATGTTAATATGTTGTATCATTGTTAATATGTTGTATCATTTTGAAAGACTGAAAGATATTGTCACTAAACTCTCCAACTCCGCTGTCTCTGAGGCTATTCCAGATATGGACCGCAGTGTGGATGAAGGTCCTGCCTCTGGAGTAAGTTCTTGAGACTGGTTCAGTGAGTGCATGACTTGGCATAGATAGGGTGGTGTGAGTTGCTCATCTGAGCACATACGGCTGAGGAACTATCCGCTTCAGGGCTGGTGGGCATGAGCCAGTGTGCATCTTGTAGATCACAGCAGTAGCAGCCACCAGACAGGGATGGGATGGGATATTTAGTTCCAATCGTTCCTGTTGTTCATTCGCACTAATTATGCGTAGTGCTTTCCTCTGGATGAAGTCAAGAAGCCTTAGTGAGGTGGTAGTGGCACTCATCCAGCATAATGATGCATACTCCATGATGCTGCATACAGTGGTGCTTGAAAGTTTGTGAACCCTTTAGAATTTTCTATATTTCTGCATAAATATGACCTAAAACATCATCAGATTTTCACACAAGTCCTAAAAGTAGATAAAGAGAACCCAGTTAAACAAATGAGACAAAAATATTATACTTGGTCATTTATTTATTGAGGAAAATGATCCAATATTCCATATCTGTGAGTGGCAAAAGTATGTGAAGCTTTGCTTTCAGTATCTGGTGTGACCCCCTTGTGCAGCAATAACTGCAAGTAAACATTTCCAGTAACTGTTGATCAGTCCTGCACACCAGGTTGGAGGAATTTTAGCCCATTCCTCCGTACAGAACAGCTTCAACTCTGGGATGTTGGTGGGTTTCCTCACGTGAACTGCTCGCTTCAGGTCGTTCCACAATATTTCAATTGGATTAAGGTCAGGACTTTAACTTGGCCATTCCAAAACATTAACTTTATTCTTCTTTAATCATTCTTTGGTAGAATGACTTGTGTCCTTAGGGTCGTTGTTTTGCTGCATGACCCACCTTCTCTTGAGATTCAGTTCATGGACAGATGTCCTGACATTTTCCTTTAGAATTGGCTGGTATAATTCAGAATTCATTGTTCCATCAATGATGGCAAGCCGCCCTGGCCCAGATGCAGCAAAACAGGCCCAAACCATGATACTACCACCATCATGTTTCACAGTTGAGATAAGGTTCTTATGCTGGAATGCAGTCTTTTCCTTCTCCAAACATAACGCTTCTCATTTAAACCAAAAAGTTCTATTTTGGTCTCATCCGTCCACAAAACATTTTTCAGTAGCCTTCTGGCTTGTCCACATGATCTTTAGCAAACTGCAGACGAGCAGCAGTGTTCTTTTTGGAGAGCAGTGGCTTTCTCCTTGCAATCCTGCCATGCACACCATTGTTGTTCAGTGTTCTCCTGATGGTGGACTCATGAACATTAACATTAGCCAATGTGAGAGAGGCCTTCAGTTGCTTAGAAGTTACCCTGGGGTCCTTAGTGACCTTGCCGACTATTACACGCCTTGCTCTTGGAGTGATCTTTGTTGGTCGACCACTCCTGGGGAGGGTAACAATGGTGTTGAATTTCCTCCATTTGTACACAATCTGTCTGACTGTGGATTGGTGGAGTCCAAACTCTTTAGAGATGGTTCTGTAACCTTTTCCAGCCTGATGAGCAACAGCAATGCCTTTTCTGAGGTCCTCAGAAATCTCCTTTGTTCATGCCATGATACACTTCCACAAACATGTGTTGGGAAGATCAGACTTTGATAGATCCCTGTTCTTTAAATAAAACAGGGTGCGCAGTCACACCTGATTGTCATCCCATTGATTGGAAACACCTAACTCTAATTTCACCTTCAAATTAACTGCTAATCCTAGAGGTTCACATACTTTTGCCACTCACAAATATGTAATATTGGATCATTTTCCTCAATAAATAAATGACCAAGTATAATATTTTTGTCTCATTTGTTTAACTGGGTTCTCTTTATCTACTTTTAGGACTTGTGTGAAAATCTGATGATGTTTTAGGTCATATTTATGCAGAAATATAGAAAATTCTAAAGGGTTCACAAACTTTCAAGCACCACTGTACCTGGACTTTGTGCACTGTGGTTTTCCCTTTGGCATCTAGTTTGTTAGCAACCCACCTTGAAGCGCCAAGCTTCTGTCCAGCTCTTGCTGCAGTGTTGGAGCTGTGCTTGGTCCAGGTGAGCTTGTTATCAGTTGTAACTCCTAGGATTTCCAGCTCATCTTTTTCTGCCAATTTGGTGCTGCCAAAGAATAGCTCTGACCTTGTTGGATTTCTCTTTCTGGAGATGGTCAAGGCTTTGCACTTAGCTGGCTCAAATGTTACTTTCCATTTGTCTGCCCAGTTCCTCATTCTGTCCAGGTCCCTATTTAGGCTTGCAGTTGCAGCTCTGCTGTCATCACCTGTTCGGATTGTGCAGTATAAGGTGGAATCATCTGCATATAAGGTGTTCTCACACTCATATCCCATGTTATCAGTGTAGACTGAGAACAGCAGAGGTCCCAAAATGGAGCCCTTGGGAACAGAAGTCTTGATGGATGTAATACTTGAGGACTGACTAGATAGAACCACTTTGATAGAATGATTAGAGCAGTAGCTTGAAATCCAGTTCTGTAGCTTGCCAGAGACTCCCTTGATTCTGAGTTTGGAACAGAGTCCATTATGCCACACCTGGTCAAAAATGCCCTTGATGTCCAGGGCTATAAGATGCACTTTATAGCCTTTGTCCAAAGCATTGGACCATTGCTGAGAGAAGATGGTAAGGATGTCAGCTGTGCTATGATGAGGTCTGAATCCAAACTGCCTGTCTGAGATAAGGTGGTTCTGCAATAGGTACTTCTGAAGCTGAGTCTGTACCACTGCCTCCATAACTTTGCTGATGTTACTAAAAAGGAAGATGGGGCGATACATGGACAGGATGGACTTTGAATCCCTCTTGTGGATTGAAATAACTGAGACACACTTCCATTGGATTGGAAACACTCCATGTCTGAAGCCCAGTTCAAACAGACAGCTGAATGGGCTTGCGAGCTCAGCGCAGCACTCTTTCAGTACTCTGGTAGGAACCGCAACAGGACCAGTAGCTTTGTCCAGTTTTAATTTATCCTGATATCCTTAGATTTGAAGACTGTGTTGTCCTTGGTGTGTGAAGTTGTCTTTGGCACTTCTGGAGTAGACTCCTCTGCCTTCTCAAGTTGGCATTTCTTGGCGAAAGTCTGGGCTAGTTTTTCAGCCTTCTTCTTTGCCGTGGTGTAGATATGGCTCTTGTCTTTTAACACTGGTATGTATGCCCTGGCTTTTCTGCTGGAAAGGGTATTCACTGTCTTCCACCATTTTTTGATGCTAAGGCTTCCATCGGAGAGTTCATCCCTTAGTTTGTTGTATCTTCTTTTTGCTTGTTTCTCAACTTAGTTGTATTCCTTCCTGGCTTTTGCAAACTTGTCTTTGTTTTCATTAGTGTTGTTTTTCTTAAGTTTCTTAAACAGCTGAAAGCACCCTGAAGCTCATAACTATTCGAGCAGTCAGGTTTAAATTGATGCTACTTGGTCAAGGGTGATCAGCGCAAAGATACATCCCCACTACCCATAATACCCATACTCCCTTGCCATGCTATGCCACTTTTGGTGTTAGCACATAATGTTTCCTAAAAGTGTAAAAATATGCTGTTTTTTCACTTATTTTACATAATTTGACAGATTTACAGCCTGAGTGGAAATGACGCACAATAAAAATATTCTGTTTACAAGTAATAGTTACCTGGATTTTTCTCCTTTTTTTTGATAACCACATGCGTCTTGTGTTTGACCTTCAACCTTGCTCTTCACTGACACTATTGTGTCCTTAATAACCACATAAACTATTTAAGGGGCTCTAGTAGTTTAAAATATTTAATTGTGGTGGAAATGACCGATAACTGTAGGACACTGATGTTTTATTTGAAAAATAGTTAAAAATGACCCCATGCATTAGACACTGAAATGGTATGTGTTTATTTCATGCTTTCTTAAGAAAAGCATGTAAACAAATATTTTAAAAACAATACTTTTGTAGTGGTTTTTAACATTTTAAGATTACAAGTCTGGGTCTGTGACAAGCATAAAACAGCAAAATTCATTGATAAAAAGCACTTGAAGACCAGTAAAAATATAATATACAAGCATGATTAGATGTCTATTAGGATGTAAATTATTACAATAAAAACCTGTTAGTTTTGGTGAAAAACAACCACTGGGACTTAAAAGTGCCTGAAGTTGGAGAAGCACCCATATATGGAAATAATTCCAGAAAGAATTGCATTTCTGTGGTTTCTGCATATCCATGATTAACTGACATGCCATTCTAGGCAGGGGTAAAAGGGTCAGACTAATATATGGTTGTATTTTGAGATAATTAAATTATCAGTTGAAATTATTGCATGAATTTGTATTCAGTCATATTCAGTCATTGACAACTTTTGATATTTGTTCCCATTAATACTGCGTTAAGTCAACTGCTCACTGTCTTTCACAATTTGTCAGGGTTTTTTTTCTTTAAAACCAAATCCAGTGCAATTCATTAACATGCATGTATCTGTAAATGTCTTGTGTTTTTATTCAAGTCAGAGCATGCACTGCAAAGACACATCAGCTCACCTCATGGTATTAGGTATTCACCCACTGATTTTTTTTGTTACTATTGTTAAGCATGCATGTACACATAGAGTGAGAATATTGTGGACATAGTTATGGCATATGCAGTGTTATCATGTACAAATTAAGAAAGGGACATTTCCCAGGAATGTGGAAATGTAAGCAACAGTTTGAGCTCCAGACTTTCGTTCATTATTGCCCAGAGACTAAATTCTTCAGTGCTGTAGCCAGTGTGTAGCCTGTTTCAGGCTAAAGATTAATTGTGAACCATCTCAATGGAAACCTCCAACCTGCATTTGGTGGAAAGTTGCCTTAATTGTAGGCTGCAAGACTGCCTCCATAAAAGTTGATTCCTTAGAGAATTTCCTTCACTGAATGCTGTCTCATAGAACTGCCTCCATAAAATGCTTCATCCATAAAAGGCTGATTTTATGGACCACTTCCTCTTTAGAAACGTTTTCATAAAGAGCTTAGTGGAAATTCGCCTTCTTATAGAGCTACATCTATAGAAAGCTACCTTCACAGAGAGATTCCCTCATTGATACTTCCCTTAAAATAATTTCTCCCAATAAGTTTTAGATCCATATTAGCAATCTTTCTGAAAAACTTCCTTTATAAAGAGGTATTTTTTTTATTGAGAGATGAGGATTGGCACTGTGGCAGTTCCTGAATCAGCTTATTTACAGCAAGCATGGTTAAAAGTGGTTGCATGGTCATTTCTATGCTCATTTGTCTTCCTTTAAGTCTTGGTTTTGTTTATATGCCCGATAGAATGGACTAAAGTAGCATATAGAAGAGCTAGACTTTAATTAATCTCTTAAGCTCTGAAATCAGTGTTCTGACAGAACCCTGACCTCAACCAAACTGAACAACTTTGGGATGAATTGGGACATGTTACTGATGGCACTAGTTTGTGGCAGCCTTCAAACATGGCCGCTACGGACTACAATCCCCAAGCGCCACAGTGCCCACCTTTTCCCGAATTCTGATTACTACCAAACCTGTTCCACATCCCAAGCAATCAGTGCACCCTATTTATAGACAGCAGTCACAAACACACAATGCAAAGTATCATTCTGTGTCCCTGTACCTGATCATACCAAGATCATCGTCACTTTGACCCTGTTTATGTTTGTATTCAGACTCTGAGCCTGTTATTCTCCTCTAACACTGTTTGCACATCAACCGACCTTTGGCACAAACTTGACCTTGACTGATTCTTGTCTCACATTTTGGACTTGGCTACCAGCTTGCGACACACCCATTCTCCCCTGCAACTACGTCTGTAAGTGCCTGCACCCACTGACAGGATACTTTGCTATCATGGATGCAGCAGAAGAGGTGAAGCAAACTACTCTTTTGACGCAAGGATGCCTGTTGGGAGAACATCAGCAAATGTTGAGCAATATAAATATCCACATCTCACAGCTCACTACTGCTGTTTCGCAGGCCCTCCTGACACATCCAGCGCCAGCCGGGAACCCCTCTACAGTTATTTCTTGACCAGATAAGTTCTCTAGGGATGTATCTGAATGCAAGGGTTTCCTTCTACAATGTTCATTGTATTTCCCGACACTAACAGGGACTTCTGATCAGAAAACCGCTCAGTTTTTGAATCTGCTCACTGGCAGGGCCTTAAAGTGGGCCTCTGCAGTCTGGGAACGTGGAGGCAAACCCACAAATTCCTACAATCGGTTCATTGAACTCTTCAAAAGAGTTTTCGACCATCAGCTGGAGGGAGTCAAGATAGGGGAGAAGCTGCTTACAATACAGCAAGGAGAAAGAAGAGTGGCCGAGTATGCCCTAGAATTCCGCACGCTGGTGGCTGGAAGTGGATGGAATGACTCAGCGTTGAAGGCTGTTTTCTGTCAAGGTCTGGACCCTATTATCCTCACTGAACTGGCATGCCGTGATGAGCAGCACACCATAGACTCTCTTATCAATCTGGCTATTAAACTGGACTATCTCCTTCGTAATCAGCCCCCCTTGCAGCAGGCCCAAGTTCCTACCCAGTCTCCAACACCCATGAAAATCTCAGACACTTGCATGCCCCATTCAGAAAGAGAAAGGAGATGCCAGGAAGGACTGTGTTTATTCTGTGGTGAGCCCAGTCATCTGCTGGCTCAGTGTTCTGTCTGGCCAGCGAACACCAAGAAACGACCACTTTGGGCAAGAAAGCCGCTCCACCACCCCGGTGAGTCACCAGGTGCACCACACCACTGGAGATTCAGGTTGGGGCTCTGTACAAGGAACACATTTCACTGTATGTCACTCGTACTTCCAATCAAGCAATCTTTCTGGGATTTTAATGGTTACAGCTTTATGATCCCCTCATCTCCTGGCAGCATCAGGAACTTCTATGATGGTCCCCATCCTGCCATCAGCACTTCCTGCAATTGCCCCAACTCACTCTGGCTTTCACATCTGTGGAGGATCCCTCTTTTGGGGGCATCAAACAGGTCCCTACATGCTACCATGAACTCAAGGAGGTTTTCAGTGAAGGAAAAGCCAGTGGGCTACTTCCTCACAGACCCTATGACTACACTATTGGCCTCCTTCTGGGCACCACACCTCTACACTACTGTATCTACCCTCTCTCAATCACTGAGCAATCTTCAATGGAGGAAAACATCCAAGAAGCACTGTGACAAGGTTATATCTGTCTTTCCACCTCACCAGCATCCCCAGGCTTCTTTTTTGCGGAAAAGAAGGGGGGAGGTCTCAGACCCTGCATTGATTATTGAGGACTGAACCAGTGGAAAACAGCATTCAGTACCACTTCTGGGCACTTTGAATATTTTGTCATGCCATATGGGCTATCTTGCACACCCAGTGTGTTCCAATGCCTGATCAGTGATGTGCTCCGTACTTTGTCATCACCTATATTGATGATATTCTGATCTAATCCTCAGATGAAGCAAGCCACCATGAACACGTCAACTCAGTACTTTCTAGACTCCTAGAGAACCAGTTGTATGTGAAAGCAGAAAAGTGCCAGTTCCATGTCTCCCAAATCTTGTTCCTGGGGTACATAATCAATGCTGAGGGGGTTTGTATGGACTCAAGCAAAGTCTCCACAGTCACCTCCTGGCCAACACTCACATCCATCAAAGAACACCAACATTCCCTAGGGTTTGCAAACTTCTACCGATGATTCATCAAGGGATTCAGCACCATTGTAGCTCCACTCACCACACTACTCAAGAAGGGTCCCAAGTGCTTACAGTGGAACCAAGGGGCGGAGGATGCGTTCATTCAACTCAAGTCCGCCTTCACCACAGCACCCATCTTGAAACACCCAGATCCCACTAAGCCCTTCACTGTCAAAGTAGATGCATCTGAGACCAGAGTTGGAGGTTTCTAGTCACAGTGCTTCGGGGAGAAGCTGAAACTACACCCTGTAGCATTCTTCTTGAAGAAACTCACACCAGCTAAGCAGAACTACAACAGTGGGAAGAGAGAATGGTTAGTGATTAAACTGGCCCTAGAGGAGTGGAGACATTGGCTTGAGGGTGTCGCACACCCATTTGTCATTTTCACAGACCACAAGAACCTCAAATATCTCAAGTCAGCTAAGCATTTGAACCCATAACAGGCACGTTGGGCACTTTTCTTTACAAGATTTCAATTCACCATCACGTACCATCCTGGCTCCCAAAATACGAAAGCTGACGCACTGTCCCGAATTCATGCCTCCACGACAATCAATCCAGAGTCCACACCTATCCTGCCACCCAAGTGCTTTGTGAATGCTCTCTCCTAGGGCATTGACAAGGAACTGGCACAGAACCAACCTTGCAACCCACCCGAAACCTGTCCTCCAGGTCTCATGTTTGTCCCACCACAATACAGGAGCTACCTGATCACATGGGTGCATTCATCTCCTGCCACAGGACACCCTAATAGTCAGCACACATACCAGCTTATCATTATGAAGTATTGGTGGGAGAACATGAGGTCTGACATCAACCAGTTAATCTCTTCCTGTTCTGCCTGTGCATAAGCCAAGGTGCCATGAGCACTGCCTGCTGGTAAACTCATGCCATTACCCACACCCCAGAGACCATGGTCACACCTGGCAATCGATTTTGTCACCAATCTACCCAAATGACAGAACAATACAGTAATCATGGTAGACATCAATCAATTTTCTAAAGCATTAAGACTCATTCCCTTGCCTGGCCTACCCACAGCCTTCAAAACTGCGGAGCTCAGCTTTAACCATGTCTTCAGGTACTATGGGATCCCTGAAGACATAGTGAGTGATCAGGGACCCCAATTCTCATCCAGATTATGGGCTAAGTTCATGGGCAAGCTAAGAGTATCTGAAAGTCTAGCTTCTGGGCAGTCCAATGGCCAAGTAGAACATGCTAACCAGGAGATTAGGTGCTTCCTGAGGGTTTTCTGCGTGGAGAACACCAAGGACTGGCCTCAGTTCCTTCCATGGGCAGAATATGCATAGAACTCGCTCAAACACTCTGTCATGCAACTCATGCTGCTCCAGTGTGTCTCAGGATACCAACCCCCGTTGTTCCCATGGGACAACTCAGCCACACACATCCTAGCAATCGATGCCTTGTTTCAGAGAAGCGAACAGGCATGGGAGAGTGTTCACCAATGACTTGAGCAAGTGTCTTGTAGATACAAACTTCATGCTGACAAGCACAGAGGGGAGACACCCATGTATGCACCAGAGGACAGAGTCTGGGTGTCCACCAAGAACCTCAGAGTCCTTCGTCAGTTCACTGAGGTCTCATACAGATTGGCACTTCCACCACACTGCCACCTATCACCCACATTCCATGTATCATATCTCAAGCCTGCTATTCCTGGACCTCTTGCCACTAACACACCATCCAAAAACATTCATCACCTCCGGAACTGGAAGGACAGCGAGTGTACCAGGTACACAAAATACTCAACTCCCGTTGCAGGCAAGGGAACTTAGAAAATCAGGTGGATTGGGAGGGGTACAGTCCAGAGGAGCACAGTTGGGTACCCACCAAGGACATTTTAGACCCACTCCTGACTCAGGAATTCCATGCCTAGCATCCAGAAAAACCAGCACCCAGAAAGCCTGGCCATCCCAGGAAAGAAAATGCTCCCAGAGTGAGTGCCTTGGTGGTGGTGGGGGTCTGTCACAAATGCATGACGTGAAGCATCATTCTGTGTCCCTGTACCTGATCATACCAAGCCGTTTGCTATTCAGTCTGACTTTAGTGACTTTGCCTACGTTTACGTTTGTATTCAGACTCTGAGCGTGTTATTCTCCTCTGACACTCTGTTTGCACTTGACTGACCTTTGGCACGAACCTGACCTTGATTCTCATCTCACATTTTGGATTTGGCTACCAGTTTGCGACACACCCGCTCTCCCCTGCAGCTGCATCTGTAAGTGCCTATACTCGCTGACAGAATGCTCCTGGCCTCCTTGCTGGGCATTAATACTTGACTTCACTAATACTCTTGTGGCTGAATAGGCAAATCCTCCTGCATTTATTCTATTCATTGTAGAATAATTATTATGATTATGCATTATTATGATTAAGAGAGAGAATACGTTTTGGATTTGTATGCTCATAATCTTTCAGACCTCATCACAGGAGGTTAAATTAAAAGGGGAGAACACAACATAGAGGAGCTTCAGTATATTGGTTATGTTAACAACAAGCAAAGCTGAGCTTTTGTTATTGCATTGGAGAAGAATAAAAATTTTATTATGGCCTAATCTTATTATGGCTTGGTGATGACAGATTCACAGTACTGTGATTAATAATGTTTTCATTTTAAAATTGCTAAATGTATTCCTTCAGTCATGTATTTCTTCATTTAACCGATGTGCATTCATTTATGTGCCCATTCTGCTAATTTAAAGTCATTATTGTATCATGTATCTTCTCAAAAACAAAAATAACAGAAGATAAATAAGAAATCCTGAAAACCTAAGGCCTGGTGACCAAGTTGTTAGCGATATTAAGCGCCAGAAACAGCTATACTGAACATATCATCAGAGTTGAAGTCTTCCCACATTGTTGGCACTCATACAGTATGTAAGTAGGGCTGCCCCACCTACTAAATCTCAATTTAACCCCTGCTCAATATCTGGCCTGCCTCTACTGAATTATAGTGTTGTCTGAATTTGCCAGTTCCATAATTATCTCATACAAGGCTACAGAAAGCTCCTGCTCTAAGACAGTTTTGGTGCCTTGTGTTCTCTTGCAATCTAAACAAAAGCCATATCATTGTTACAGATTCCCCTGCCTTTATGATTGTAATTACAATAGATTATCCTTTGTGAATATAAATGTCTTGAAAACATAGGAGGCAAATCTAATTAAGGTTTTTCTTTTGTATTGATTTTGATGCAGTCATAGTGTTAGTGTGTCTTGCTTCACTGATGGTTTGAATTTAGATTTATAGTTATTGTACAATGGTTCTCCATCACTGTCCATGTACTGATGAATACCACTAAACTTCTGAACTTTTTATTTATTCTAGTATAGAGGATGTGTTCCCTGTTATGACAGTAAAGAGGAAAGATTAAGTCTCTTTAGATGCATCTTTTTGAACTGCCATGCTTACTGTATACTCTCACCCAAGATCAGACATGAACAGCTATGCAGATGCTGGTACATCAGATACTACAGACAAGAAAAGAGAATTTGGTCAATTGTATTTTTAAAGAATAAGCTGTATATTGCATGATGAGATTTGTTGAGAGCATTTCTTGCATTTTTATTGGCTCAAAATTGATGAGTATCAATAGCGGGGTTATCTTGAGTCCTCAGCTTTCCTATCCACTAATGTGAAGGTTGGTAAAGATGAGAATAAAAAGATCTTAAAAGAAAAATGTTTGTGAAGTCCCATCATATGGGGTATTAACTATACTTTTTGCTTCACACAAATTGCCATTCTATAATGAAGAGGATACTGAATCATTATTTAGCAAATGAAAAGGTGCTAGTGTTTTTGCTCATAGGAACTTCTCTCTTAAATGCTGAGGGAAAGGCCGATGGGTAACATGTTCCACATGACGTGGTGACGTGCCTCTATGAAAGGTATAGTCACTGATCAATAATGATGATAAAGATAACACAAGGACAGATGGGGCATCGGGGATTTTTTTTGTTAAGAGCATCATTCCTACTGCAAAGTGTAGCTTATTATTCCTACTGCAAAGAGTTGCCTGTCTGTTTGGTGTTTTGTTTCCTTTCATTTCATTCCACCATCTGTTACCATGAAACTTTAACAACTGTGACTGCGTAGGATCTTGACGCAGATGGTGCTGGTCAGAGTGAGGGCACAGAAGTGAGAAAAGATTCAAGAACCATCTAACTATTATGTTATGCCCTGGGTATAATTGGTTTGCTTAATTTAACATTCAAGTTCATGTGTATATTCTGTATTTTTTGTTTGTCTGAGGAGAGAGGGAGGATTATAGTTGGAGCATAGAAATTCAATTTATGTATTAAATCCTTACTTTATAATGAAGAACTCTTTTTTTTTTCACTTCTGTTGTCAATGAATGGGTTGATTTGCTCTAGTCACTCCTCACCAAAGCTGTACTACAGCCCCAATTCCAAAAAAAAGTTGGGACACTGTGTAAACTGTAAATAAAAACAGAACGTGATCATTTGCAAATCATGGAAACCTGATATTTCATTGAAAATAGTACAAAGACAACATAGCAAATGTTGAAACTGAGAAATGTTATTCATCTCATCTCATCTCATTATCTCTAGCCGCTTTATCCTTCTACAGGGTCGCAGGCAAGCTGGAGCCTATCCCAGCTGACTACGGGCAAAAGGCGGGGTACACCCTGGACAAGTCGCCAGGTCATCACAGGGCTGACACATAGACACAGACAACCATTCACACTCACATTCACACCTACGGTCAATTTAGAGTCACCAGTTAACCTAACCTGCATGTCTTTGGACTGTGGGGGAAACCGGAGCACCCGGAGGAAACCCACGCGGACACGGGGAGAACATGCAAACTCCACACAGAAAGGCCCTCGCCAGCCCCGGGGCTCGAACCCAGGACCTTCTTGCTGTGAGGCGACAGCGCTAACCACTACACCACCGTGCCGCCCAGAAATGTTATTGTTTTTTTAAAAAAAAATGCTCATTTTAAATTTGATGTCAACAACACGTTTCAAAAAAGTTGGGACAGAGGCATGTTTACCACTGTGTTGCATCACCTCTACTTTTAACAACACTCTGTAAACATTTGGGAAGTGAGGAGACCAGTTGCTGTAGTTTTGAAAGAGAAATGTTGTCCATTCTTGCCTGATGTACAGTTTCAGTTGCTCAACAGTTCAGGGTCCCGTTTGTCATATTTTGCGCTTCATAATGCACGAAATGTTTTAAATGGGAGACAGGTCTGGACTGCAGGCAGGCCAGTTTAGCACCTTTCCTGAAAAAGATTTTGTCTGGATGGCAGCATATTGCTCTGAAACGTGTATATATCATCCAGCATTAATGATGCATTCCCAGATGTACAAGCTACCCATGTCATGTGCACTAATGCACCTTCATAGCATCACAGGTGATGGCTTTTGAACTGTGCACTGATAACAAGTCGGATGGTCCCTCTCAGATTAGATTAGATTAGATTAGATTAGATTAGATTAGATTAGATTAGATTAGATTAGATAAAACTTTATTGATCCCTTTGGGAGGGTTCCCTCAGGGAAATTAAGATTCCAGCAGCATCATTACAGATAAACAGAGAAAAAAATAGAGGAAAACTTCTAGATAAATTAAAATAAGTTAAGTATTTACATATACAGATATAAAAAGAATAAGATATGGGGAAGAGAGGAAGGGGGGGAGGAGGAGGGAGGAAAAAAGGGGGGAGAAGGGGGGGGGGGCGGCAGGAGAGATATTGCACATTATATTGCCCATTGTCCGGTATTGCTTATTGTTAGGCTAGGCTACTGCTTCTTCCCGTCCACTGTCCTCCTGTTACCCCTCCTCCTCCCCAGAGAGGAGCTGTACAGTCTGATGGCATGAGGGACAAAGGAGTTTTTGAGTCTTCTTTAGCCTGGAGGATGTGGTGTCCATGATTTCTCAAAAGAATTTCTACTTTTGATTTGCCAGACCTTGGGACAATTTTCCATTTCACCTCAGTCCATTGTAAGAGAGCTCGGGCCCAGAGAAGGTGGCGATGTTTCTGGATATTGTTTATATGTGGTTTTAACTTGCTGTATTTACCGGACTATAAGCCGCTACTATTTTCCCACGCTTTGAACCCTGCGGCTTGTGGAACAATGCAGCTTATCTATAGATTTTTCTTCACTAACTGCCATCAGGGGGCGCAAAAACGACAGACGCAAGAGGTCAAGATAAAGAAGACGACGCAAGCAGCACGACACGCACGAATGCAAAATATTTTTCACACCCTCATCATGGAAAGTACACGAAGAAAAGCATATGATGCAGCCTTTAAGTTGAAAGCTATCGATCTGTCTATCCAGGAAGGAAATAGAGCTGCTGCACGTAAGCTTGGCGTTAATGAATCAATGGTGAGATGTTGGAGATGGCAGCGTGAAGAACTGATCCAATGCTGAAGAACAACAAAGGCTTTCAGAGGTCATAAAAGCAGATGGCCTAAACTTGAAAATGTTCTTGAGGACTGGGTGAACACACAGAGAGCAGACGGCCGGGGTGTATCGACCGTGCAAATCCGACTGAAAGCTAAAACAATCGCCAGCGAAATGGGTATTGAAGATTTTAAAGGTGGACCATCATGGTGTTTTAGATTTATGAGACGAAAAGATCTGTCCATCAGGGCACGGACGACTGTCTGTCAGCAACTCCCTCCCGACTACGAAGAAAAAGTTGCAAACTTCCACAAATTTATTGAAACAAAACTAGCCGAAAATTCCATCGGACCAGACAACATCATAAATATGGATGAAGTACCTTTAACGTTTGACCTGCCTTTAACTAGAACTGTCAACAAGATAGGAGCGTCATCCATTATGATGAAAACAACTGGCCACGAGAGAACGCATTTCACGTGTGTTTTGAGCTGTACCGCATCCGGACAGAAGCTTCCACCGAAGGTGATTTTCAAGCGGGTGACTATGCCAAAAGAAAAATTTCCGAAAGGCATAGTCGTTAAAGTTAACAAAAAAGGGTGGATGATAGAAAGCCTAATGACTGAATGGCTGATGGAGTGCTACAGTAAGCGCCCGGAAGGATTTTTTCACCGGAAAAAATCATTGCTTGTTTTGGACAGTATGAGGGCCCATATAACAGATTCTGTGAAAGCAGCCATCAAGAGAACAAACTCAATTCCAGCTGTGATTCCTGGAGGTACAACTAAGTTTTTGCAGCCACTCGACATCAGTGTGAATCGTGTATTTAAAACGGCACTCCGAAGTGAGTGGGAGGCTTGGATGACCAGCGGCGAGAAATCATTCACAAAAACTGGCCGCATGCGAAGAGCATTCTTTTCTGAGGTCTGCCAGTGGATCCTAAAAGCGTGGAGCAGTGTGAAAGAATCCACGATCACCAAGGGGTTTCAAAAGGCTGGACTGCTGCATGGAGAGAACAGCGCAACTTCATCGGTAACTGTGCCTAGAGATGAAAGTGACAGCGCAACTTCATCGGTAACTGTGCCTCGAGATGAAAGTGACATTGAGAGCGACACCGACGGAGAGACTGAAAAGGTGTGTGACGGAGATGTTCTGAGGCTCTTCAACTCCGACACTGAAGAAGACAACTTCAGTGGTTTCAGTGCATAGGAGGAGGATGAATAAAAACATTAATGACTTTTATGTTTTGTTCGATCAGCCGTTTTACTGCCGTGTTACAGGCACCGTTTAGAAACAATTAAAGTATGTAAATAAACATTTACAAAATCTTTCTGTGTAAATATCTCATTCACAGCGTATATATCTCCGGCTTATAGTCTAGTGTGGCTAATGTAACGTCAAAATATTTTTTTCTTTTAAAATTTAGTGGGTGCGGCATATATTCCGATGCGCTCTATAGTCCGGTAAATACGGTACATTTGCAGATGCAGTAATGAACTGGTTTCACAGATGATTTTCTGAAGTTTTCCTGAGCCCATACAGTGATTTCCACTACAGACGTGTCTGCTTTTAATGCAGTGTCACCTGAGGGCCTGAAGATCACAGGCATCCAATGTCAGTTTTCAGCCTTGTCTCTTGCATACAGAGATTTTTCCATAGTCTCTGAGTCTTTTAGTGATATGTTCCATAGATAATGTGATCCCCAAATTCTTTGCAATTTTGCGTTGAAGAACGTTATTCTTAAATTCTTGCACTGTTTGCCCATGCAGTCTTTACAGAGCACTGAACCCCTCCTCATCTTTATTTCTGAGAGACTCAGCCTCGCTGGGGTGCTCTTTTTATACCCAATCATGTTACTGACCTGTTGCCAATTAGGCAAATTAGGTTTTTTTAGCATTACACAACTTTTTCAGTCTTTTGTTGCCCCGTCCCAACTTTTCTGTCATGTGTTGCTGACATCAAATTCAAAATGAGCATATAGTTTTCAAAAAACAAAATTTCTCATTTTCAACATTTATGTTGTCTTTGTACTATTTTCAATGAAATATAGGGTTTCCATGATTTGCAAATCTTCACATTGTTTTTATTTGTATGTTACACAGTGTCCCATTTTTTATTTATTTATTTATTTATTTTGGATTTGGGGTTGTATTTTTGCACCATCTTTTCAGAACAGAGTGTCACAGAACACTGTGAGGTTACAAATGAAAGGTGTCCAATCTGTCTTGAAAAACTGAATGCTCTTACTACAATAAATGAAGCTACACAGACCTCCAGCACAGGCTTTAATACACATGCTCCAGAACATGGAAGCTTGAAAACAACATAAAGCTTTCACACATACAGTAGCTTCTTGAATTATTGGCACCTTTCATAAAGTGAGGGGAAAAAATAGTGTGCACACAACAAATCAAAAATGCCACTCAGCCAGTAGAAACTGTTTGTCTTTATTCTAACAAAATTAGTTAGAAATAATTTTTAAATAGTCATTGATGCTTTGGGACTGTTTTGTGGCTGGTGGTTCAGGGGCTATTATGAAGATTAATGTCATCATGAATTCTGCTAAGTACCAGGATATTTCAGTCCAAAGTCCTGGCTGCCTCTGTCAAGAGTTTCAGACATGGCCATGGATAGAAGTATCAACAAGATAAGCCAAACATACTTCCAAATCAAAACAGAAATGGTTAAAGAAACAAAACTCAATGTTTGAACCTGACTAAAAACTTGTGGTCTGAATTGAAGAGAGACGTCCACATGCACTAGGCAAATGATATAAACAAGCTTAAAATGTTATTTATGGAGGACTGGACAAACATATGTACAAATATCATTATAAGAAAATATTCAGTGCTGTTATTCTTTCTAGGGCAGAGGTGGCTTTTCCATTGAGGTAGGTATTTAGCATGTTTTTTAACACCATTTGTATCAGCTGCTTAACAAATCTAAAATTTAAGATATCAAGTCCTCATTTGCCAACAATTTTAAAAAGTCACAATTAGACAGCTGTTGTGTCAGGTTGGACAGGATGCATATGCAGGAAAAAGAGGTTTATTTACAATATATATACATAGGATAAGAGCATCTGCTACATGCCATGTAATGTAAAAACAGGGCATGATCAAAACAGAACAACAACAAAATCAGAAGGCTAGGCAGAGTCTGATACATGATTATACAACAACAGCACCTCACAAAGTAAGCGTGCATGAGGAGTCCTTATATACCCAGAACATAATGAGCTGGAATATGAAACAGCTCCTCTGGAGCACCAAACAAGGTCCCCCAACTGGAGGACCAAGACCTCTAGGCAAGGGCATGAGGCTCAGCAATGCCCTTAAAGCGGTGGTGTAGTGGTTAGCACGGTCGCCTCACAGCAAGAAGGTTCTGGGTTCGAACCCAGCGGCCGGCGAGGGCCTTTCTGTGTGGAGTTTGTATGTTCTCCCCATGTCTGTGTGGGTTTCCTCCAGGTGCTCCGGTTTCCCCCACAGTCCAAAGACATGCAGTTAGGTTAACGTGGGGTGGCCTTGGGCTGAGGTGCCCTTGAGCAAGATACCTGACCCCTGACTGCTCCCTGGGTGCTCTAGTGTGGCTGCTCACTGCTCTGAGTGTGTGCGTGTGTTCACTGCTTCAGATGGGTTAAATGCAGAGGATGAATTTCACTGTGCTTGAAGTGTGCATGTAATGAATAATAAAGGTTTCTTCTTGAATAATAAAGGGTTTGAGCTTTGGTAAGGGCATGCACTGAGGTGTGGGCTTGTATACCAGCATGGGTGTGGATACTGGTCTGAGCATGAGCAATGCTTTAGACTCTGGCATGGACTCAAACATGAACATGGGCTTAAGCATGGGCATGGACTCTGGTATGGGTATAGGCAAGGATTTAGGCTCAGGCATAGTTGGGGATTCAGGCAAGGATTCAGGTGTGGGTATGTCGCTCCCATATAATTTACCTGGCAGAGTGACGGCATCATCCCCAAAGCCTGGAAGCAGAGTGATGACGTCCTCCCCGAAGTCAGGAGGCAGAGTGACAATGTCCTCCCCTAAGCCAGGAGGCGGAGCAGTGGCATCCTCCCCAAAGCCAGGAGGCAGAGCAGCAACATCCTCTCTGAAGCCATGAGGCAGAGCGACGACATTCTCCCCGAAGCCATGAGGCAAAGCGAAGATCTCATTCTTGCAAACAGAAAGCAGAGAGATGACATCATCTTCAAAGCCAGGTGGAGGAGCGAGTACAGGCTACCAAGTCAGCATCTGGAGAGAGCAGTGGAGTGAAAACCTCCCTGTCAGCCATCCTGTCAGCCACTGGAGGGAGCTCTGGAGCAGAGGCTGTCCTATTGGCTTCTGGAGGGAGCTCTGGAGTGAAAGTCTCCCTGTTGGTCATCTTAATGACCATTGGAGGGGGCTCTGGAGCAAAGGTCTCCTTGTTGGCTGCCCAGTCGACTTCTGAAGAGAGATCTGGAGCAAAGGTCTCCCTGTCGGCCACTCTTGTCAACCACTGAAAGGAGCTCTGGAGCAAACTCCTCCCTGTCAGTCGCCCTGTCGATCACTGGAGGGAGCTCTGGAGCGGAGGCTGCCCTGTCAGCTTCTGGAAGGAGCTCTGGAGTGGAAGCCTCTCTGTCAGCCTCTGGAAGGAGCTCTGGAGTGAAATCGTCCCTGTCAGCCATCCTGTCAGCCACTGGAAAGAGCTCTGAAGTGAAAGCCTCCCTGCCGACCATCCTGTCAGTCACTGGAATGAACCCTGGAGCAAAGGCTGCCCTGTCAGCCTCTGGAGTGTCTGTGCAGGGTTCAATAAAAAAAAAAAATCTTGGGGTTTCTCTCTCCCCACAATTTGAAAGCCACTTGAGTTTGCTACCAAACTTTGTGGAGTTTTTGAGGCATGGTGCTTGATGTTGATTAGATATTCGGCTCACCAGCGTGCCAGCCCAGTAAGCCAGGGTGCACAAAATATTTTTCTAAAGGTACCAATCATTTTGAAACTTTTTTTTTCATAAAAAAAGTTGCTACTGAAAATAAACTTTAATAAAAATAAAACATTAAATAAGCCTATACTACGTTTGAATTCAAAATATTTTCATTGAAGGGTGACTATTTTTGGAGGACATTATATTATATGCACATTGGACGTACAACAGTCTCTCTCTCACTCTCTCACACTCACTCACACACACACACACACACACACACACACACAGAAACCAAAGACCATCTTCTCTGACCTTCATTTTCTCCTAGCTCTTTAATTCCAGCCTGTACTCCAGCAGCTCCAATCCCAGCATGTGAATGGATGTATCCCAGGCTGAATAACCACATTATGGCATGACTCCAGCTTTCAGGTTAAATAATGTGATTATGATTGAATCTATTTATTTTTCTGAAGCTTTGCCTAACTGACCTGGACTACAGGTTCACATTCCCTGTCTGCATTCATTTTCTGTTAGGACTGGGGACTGTCTTGGCCTCTAGAGGCCGCTGTTATGTTTTTCTTGTCATGTTCGTTTTGGCCTCTAGAGGCCGCCTCTGCTTCTGTGTTCTGTGTTTGTTTTGACTACCATGTGCCTTTTCTTTTCATGTGCCTTGTGCCCCGCCTAGTCCTCATTATCGTCACCTGTGTTCAATTTATTTTGTGTATATATACTCCCTCAGTTCAGTCCCTAGTCACGGAGTCTTTATGCTATGCTGTCTAGTGCTAGTTCCTCTGTCCCATGTACCTTGCCTGTGCCCTTGTGTTTTTGATATTTTTTGCTTTCTTTGTACTTTGGGGTCTTCTGAGCATTTTGCATTTTTGCCTTTTCTTTTTTTTTTTGGGACTTTGAATTGTTGGATTTTTTTATTTTTTCCCTTTGTCTTCTCAGTGTTGGATTATACGTTTTGTTTTTTTGCCCTGCATTGTATATAGTGTATATAGTGTAAATAAACTTTTTTTTTTTGGATACTCTACTTTTGCCTCATGCCTCTGCCCTTGAGTCATTCCCCTGGTGGCCTAGTGGGGGTTTGCTGGATCACTACACCAGCGACCTGGGTTCAATTCCCAGCACAACCCTAACATTTTCCTTCTTTTGTGCTTAGTATTTACAACCCCGATTCCAAAAAAGTTGGGGCAAAGTACAAATTGTAAATAAAAACGGAATGCAATGATGTGGAAGTTTCAAAATTCCATATTTTATTCAGAATAGAACATAGATGACATATCAAATGTTTAAAATGAGAAACTGTATCATTTAAAGAGAAAAATTAGGTGATTTTAAATTTCATGACAACAACACATCTCAAAAAAGTTGGGACAAGGCCATGTTTACCACTGTGAGACATCCCCTTTTCTCTTTACAACGGTCTGTAAACGTCTGGGGACTGAGGAGACAAGTTGCTCAAGTTTAGGGATAGGAATGTTAACCCATTCTTGTCTAATGTACAGGGGTGATAGCGTTCCGGCGCCGCGCCGGATTTCCGGCGTACCGTGGCTGGGGAAAAAAAAAAATCTAGTTCGCCCATTGTCCTGTGTCATTCTGAGATGCGCAGATAGACAGTAAAGGGAATTCGCATGATATGGAACTAGTGGGAAAAAAGTGCCGTCATGGCACGAATTAGACGGTCTAATTCGTGCCGTGACAGCACTTTTTTCCCACTAGTTCCATATCATGCGAATTCCCTTTACTGTCTATCTGCGCATCTCAGAATGACACAGGACAATGGGCGAACTAGATTTTTTTTTTTCCCCAGCCACGGTACGCCGGAAATCCGGCGCGGCGCCGGAACGCTATCACCCCTGAATGTAGGATTCTAGTTGCTCAACTGTCTTGGGTCTTTTTTGTCGTATCTTCCGTTTTATGATGCGCCAAATGTTTTCTATGGGTGAAAGATCTGGACTGCAGGCTGACCAGTTCAGTACCCGGACCCTTCTTCTATGCAGCCATGATGCTGTAATTGATGCAGTATGTGGTTTGGCATTGTCATGTTGGAAAATGCAAGGTCTTCCCTGAAAGAGACGTCGTCTGGATGGGAGCATATGTTGCTCTAGAACCTAGATATACCTTTCAGCATTGATGGTGTCTTTCCAGATGTGTAAGCTGCCCATGCCACACGCACTAATGCAACCCCATACCATCAGAGATGCAGGCTTCTGAACTGAGCGCTGATAACAACTTGGGTCGTCCTTCTCCTCTTTAGTCCGAATGACACGGCGTCCCTGATTTCCATAAAGAACTTCAAATTTTGATTCGTCTGACCACAGAACAGTTTTCCACTTTGCCACAGTCCATTTTAAATGAGCCTTGGCCCAGAGAAGACGTCTGTGCTTCTGGATCATGTTTAGATACGGCTTCTTCTTTGAACTATAGAGTTTTAGCTGGCAACGGCGGATGGCACGGTGAATTGTGTTCACAGATAATGTTCTCTGGAAATATTCCTGAGCCCATTTTGTGATTTCCAATACAGAAGCATGCCTGTATGTGATGCAGTGCTGTCTAAGGGCCCGAAGATCACGGGCACCCAGTATGGTTTTCCGGCCTTGACCCTTACGCACAGAGATTCTTCCAGATTCTCTGAATCTTTTGATGATATTATGCACTGTAGATGATATGTTCAAACTCTTTGCAATTTTACACTGTCGAACTCCTTTCTGATATTGCTCCACTATTTGTCGGCGCAGAATTAAGGGGATTGGTGATCCTCTTCCCATCTTTACTTCTGAGAGCCGCTGCCACTCCAAGATGCTCTTTTTATACCCAGTCATGTTAATGACCTATTGCCAATTGACCTAATGAGTTGCAATTTGGTCCTCCAGCTGTTCCTTTTTTGTACCTTTAACTTTTCCAGCCTCTTATTGCCCCTGTCCCAACTTTTTTGAGATGTGTTGCTGTCATGAAGTTTCAAATGAGCCAATATTTGGCATGAAATTTCAAAATGTCTCACTTTCGACATTTGATATGTTGTCTATGTTCTATTGTGAATACAATATCAGTTTTTGAGATTTGTAAATTATTGCATTCTGTTTTTATTTACAATTTGTACTTTGTCCCAACTTTTTTGGAATCGGGGTTGTAAGGCATCTCTTTTTTGACACACTAACACACCTCTTACCACTTAAAACTCACTTTAAAGAACCTTTTAAAGGGATAGTATGAGGTAGCACATCAAATTTCACTGCAAATGTACTTTGAGGCCAAAAAGGATCCTAATAATAGTCATTGAAATTTTTCATAAATACTCAATCAGTCCAAATTATTGTTGTTATGATTGTTCTTTTATCATTGCTATTATGCTGTTCCTCACGTTTGCATTCAAACATGCCATATCGTTGTTTCAGTGGGTTTTTTTTTTTTTTTTTGCGTTTGGCACAGCAGTTGTTTGAATGGCCAAAAGACAGTCATTGAGTGCAAAAATTGACATGTTTTGTTCAAGCAAATCAAACCCATTTCAACTCGTTTGTATTATTGTGCTGTGTTTCAAGCATTTTGAGGATGATTGCTTTACCAATAGGATGGCATACTAGAGTGTATTTGCAAATAGGTATGTGAAGTAATCAATTACAGGTTCAATGTGGCAACAACCTATAAGGCTGAACCCAGAAGCTGACTATCAGCTAATGTTATTGTATTGAACATTTTTTGTACAATGAGTGCCACACTAGCCTAATACATGTAACACATGGTTATTATCATGACTTTATAGATCTACATTATTGATTCATTATGTACTGTACTATTATGTAAGCTAGGCTTACTTGCATACACACGCTTCATGCTAGATTCAACAGTTAATTTTGCTGTACTAGCAGATGCTATATTTGCACTGGTTTTCTCAGTGTCTTAAAGGTGCCTGTTTGGCTTAGCCCTGCATACTGAGAGTGAGACTGTTGTGACTGTATTGATGTCATGGGCTTCACACACACATGCCTGCACTATTCACCCATATGGTCATGATGTTGAATATGGAGCAAGGGATATGAATGGGAGCTAAAGACAGTAGTGGCTTACCATTTGCCCAGTTTCGATGGGTCCAGTCACCATTCCATATCCAGCTGTCCTCTCCCTCTAACTCCTCGATCACGCGTACCATCTCAGACACAACACAAGAAGAATTTTCCTAATCACCCTCTGACTGGTTTTCAAGAGTGTTCTCTATCATAGCCATTGTTGTTCTTGAGATGATGTCACACTTCCAGGTTCACAGATTTTTGCAGGAAAATATTAAGTGACTTTGGCAAAAAATATATATATATATTTTGCCTCAAATAATATATTGAAATTTTTTTCACATTTTCTTTCTTATACTATTGTTAAATTGATGTGTTGAAATTTGATGTGCTACCTCACACTATCCCTCTGTCTCTCTTATACCACTTATTACCCAAGAGACAAAGGCAACTAATGCACAAATATAAGGGCCAGTGCTTTATTTTTAGTGGTCTGCTAAGTAAAATACTGGTGAGCCTTGAGCAAATTATTCCTGCTCAGCAGAACAGCTTTTTCAGATTCAACCTCAAAGAAAGTGCAGGTGCTTGCACCTTGCACATTTTTAGGGCACAGCTTACACGCATGTTTGTTCAACAAAAAAACAGGTCTGCCATAATTTAAAATAGATATGCTGGCATATCTCTGGTGTATGATCTATATTAAGACACAGATCCTCTTGGTCCTTAGATGCCACATAGCTGTTCAAATGTGAACCTATTAATTGTATCCTAGCAACAGGAGTCAATATGTTTCTTAGCAACACTGTTTGGTGATATGTAGAAACTGATTTTGAAAAGACCTGCACAGAGCTCATGCAAACAGCATACTCTGAGCATAATATTAAGCATAGGCTGATCCTTGGTATGTTGCAAGCTAACAGCATTAAACATAAAGCTAATTCATGCTACTGAGTCACCTTTAAATAATAAAATATTCAATTATGGTTGGACTTCCTTATTGTGGGTGTTTTGGAGCCAACCTCTGTCTGCTTGTCTGTTAACAGCTATTTTAAAAGCAGATCTGCTAATTTTTGTATTATGAATGGAAACCCTGGGCAGGTGACACAGATCAATTATTTTCCTCACAGATGCAAATACACTGGCTATCTCAAGTTATGGAATCTTTCAAAGCCCTGGATGTGTTTAACAGTCTACTCTTAGCTCCGCAAAAGCTGTTTCAGGAGGAGCTATTGAGGATAAACCTGAAGTAGTGTTTAATGGAGAATGAAGTGCTTATTGTCCTTTGTCATATTCAACATATCAAAATCTTTTTTAAGTATTTGAAGATTCATCAAGTTTATGGAATATTGATGATTTGGTTTCTTTTCAGTCTGTTTTTCCAATCAGTTAGTTAATTAACATGTGAAAACATTAGAATTACAGTATTTATGCTCTTTGGCCTTCTACACTGCTGACTGTATCTGAACAAGGAAGCGGAGCATTGCGGTTGGAGAGAGTTTGACTAGCTCCTCTAACTTGAAAGGAAAATTACATCTTAAAGCATATATGCAGAACCATGGCCTCACTTTTTGTTTATAAATGCCTTGAAACCTCAAGAATGGCACAGGAATAGTTTTAAGCGTTAACAATAAATCTAATATAGTAATTTTTACGATTAAAATGATTCATGTAGTTAGCAGTCTGAGTGAATGACCTTGACGTCCGTGACGTCTCAACAGGAAGTCTATCAGTCTCATCGCCATTTCCGCTGTACTAAAACACAGAGCTGACTGCAACTCCGATCCTCCGTTTTGAGCTAATTTATCGCCATGCCACATAGATGTGTTGCTGGCGGGTGCAGCAACACGATAGAAGGTGGATTTATGTTACATTCATGGCCCAAGAATGTTCAAACTGCAAAAGTTTGGATGCGTTTTGCAAGAAGTTCATGGGCACATTGGGTGCCTACGAAGTGGTCTCTCCTCTGCTCTGCACATTTTACTGAAGACTCATACAAGACCTCTGATCTGTTGAGGAGCGTTGGCTATAAGCCTGTATTGAAAGAGGATGCAGTACCAACAATTAAAGGAAAATAAAACTATAAGAAAAGGAAGAAAGTAAGTTCAGTTGCACCAGTTCTCTCGGAGTATGAGCCGAGGGTTGTTGCTAAAACCTGGGATGGAACGGGACATATTATCACTTGGGCAGTGACCTCCCCACGGTTGTTGCTAAAACCGGTGACGTCCCGTCCTGGGTTTTAGTAATTGCCTGAGCCGAGCAGTAATGGCAGAGTCAGCACTTGAACATCAAAATTATGTGTTAAGCTATTTCATAAGATTAGGGCTTAAGATATTTCCTTGCAAGACATCAATATAGTGCACTGATTTCCTAAATGTTGCAGGGGCAAAGCCAAATGGCCAACCATAGTTTGCAAAATCACAAGAAGGTTGCCTCAAGAGCTTGTTCTAAAGAATAAACATCATGCAAAGAACATTAAAGCTGACGATCTAGACTTGAACAAGGGAATGGCTATTGATGTCAGTAAACCTGCTAGTGAAGAGCTGACTACAAACATAGACAGCTCAAACTACAACTCCCAGAACACACAGCGCCCTCTGTCTCCCGCCTTCTAACACACAGCTGACATCCATTTCCTCATCACCTGCCCCTGCATATAAACACCAGTCGCACAAGCACTCAATGCGAAGTATTGTTCCGGTTCACCGATCATACCAAGCCTTGTTATCTCTCTGACTGCCTTTCTACCATCCTGGCCTTTACTAGTGTTTCTCGTTTTTTCGATCTCTGTTTATCTGTGATATTCTGTTTGCCGATTGCCCGACCCTAGCGTGTTTACTGACCTTGATTCCTGTCTCTCGATTTGGCTTGGTTCACTATTCTAAAGCTGTCTTCTGCTGCACATGCATTTCTGTCTCTCCTCTCCGGCAAAGCACTCCACTGGGCTACGGCTGTCTGGAACAAAGGTGGAAAGCCAATGGGGTCATATGAACTGTTTCTCTCCCTCTTCAAGAAGGTTTTCGACCACGAACCTGAGGGAATTGAAGTCAGGGAAAGCCTTCTCAACAGCTCACAGGGTACTAGAAGCGTTGCTGAATACACCCTGGATTTTAGGACCCTCACAGCCTCCAGTGGATGGAATGACCCAGCACTCAAAGCGGTCTTTCGCCAGGGGTTGCGCCCTGAGATCCTCAATGAGCTGGCATGCAGAGATGAGAACCTCTTGCTGGACACCTTGATCAAACTGGCTATTTGTCTGGACCAGCTGTTGAAACACCGGCCTTTGCTCCTCACAGATAAGAAACCAAACCCACCTCCAGAGGACCACAAACCCATGGAGCTCTCTCGCTCACGATTGTCCTGCTCTGAGCATGCCAGATGGCATAAAGAGGGTTTGTATTACTACTGTGGGAGTGCTGATCACAACCTCCAGCGCTGTCCAGGTCGACCTGTCTGGGGAACCTCCACCGAGAGATCCACTTCCTCCCCAAGTCCAGTGAGAAAGCTCCACTCTAAGTCCTTCAAATCCCCGTATTACTGAAAGTTGGCATCCTCCACTCATGTGCTGTCCGCCTTCATAGATTCAGGAGCATAGGGGAACTTCATCAGCAAAGCTCTTGTACAGGAGCTCCACCTGCCAGTCACCTCTCTGCAGAGTGTGCTTAGCATCCGGACCATCGACGGCAGACCCATAGGTGATGGCCTGGTTACTTCCCGGACACAGCCACTTCAAATACAAGTAGGAGCCCTCCATCACAAATTGATATCATTGTATATCACAACCACTGATCACCATGATATCATCCTTGGCTAAATGAGGTCACCATCAAGTACCCATATCCTCTCCCACTGGTACCAGCAGCTCTGGAGCAACTCAGATCGGCCAAGATCTTTTCCAAACTGGATCTCAGAAGTGCCTACAACTTGATCTGGATTAAACAAGGTGACGAGTGGAAGACAGCATTCAGTACACCCACTGGTCACTTCGAATACTGGGTCATGCTGTATGGACTATCTTCAGCTCCCAGCGTTTTCCAAAGTTTCATCAATGACATACTGCGGGACATGCTGGGAAAGTACGTCATCGTACACATAGATGACATTTTGATTTACTCCTCAGATTTTCAGAGTCATCAAAGCCACGTCAGAGCCGTACTAAAACGCCTGCTTGAAAACCACCTCTACGTCAAGGCCAAGAAGTGCAAATTCCACCTAGACAAGATCTCCTTCTTGGGCTACATCATCAGCTCAGAAGGAGTCAGTATGGATTCAGCCAAAGTCTCGGCTGTCACCTCATGGCCGCAACCCAAGTCAGTCAAGGACCTCCAGAGGTTTCTAGGTTTTGCCAACTTCTCCTGCTGATTCATCAGGAATTTCAGCACCTTGGTCTCACCTTTGACCATTCTCCTGAAAAAGGATCCCAAGTGCCTTAGGTGGAATCCTCAGGCGGAAGAAGCCTTCAACCAGCTCAAAGCCACATTCACATCAGTTCCCATTTTCCAACATCCAGACCTCACGAAGCCATTTGTCGTAGAGATGGATGCCTCTGACACGGGAGTTGGAGCCACCCTTTCCCAACGATTTGGAGAAAGGCCAAAACTACACCCAGTGGCCTTTTTCTCCAAAAAGCTTACCCCTGCCGAGAGGAACTATGACGTGGGCAATCATGAGCTGCTGGCCATCAAGCTAGCCCTAGAAGAGTGGCAACACTGGCTGGAGGGAGCAACTCACCCATTCACCATCTTAACTGACCACAAGAACCTAGAGTATCTCAAGAAGGTCAAGAGGCTGAATCCACATCAGGCCAGGTGGGCACTATTCTTTACCCGGTTTAACTTCTCTATCTCCTTCCGACCAGGGTCCAAGAACACTAAAGCGGATGCTCTGTCCCGGGCTGTAGATCTGTCACCCAGAGACACAGAACCCCAACCCATCATCCCACCCCAACATTTCATCCAATCCTTCACATAGAATTTGGACAGCAAAATTCATAAGTTTCAACCTCAGACTACTCCCAACAACATCCCACCTGGTCTTCTCTTTGTGTCCACACATCTATGCAGCAAACTCATCACTTGGGCACACTCCTCTCCTGCCACTGGTCACCCCAACAGCTATCGCACCTACCAAATGCCGAAGAATAGGTACTGATGGGACAACATGTTGACTGAGATCAACCATTTTGTCACTTTCTGTTCCAACTGCGCACAAGCCATGGTTCCCCAAGCTCCTCCAGCCGGCAAACTTATGCCTCTACCTGTCCCACAGCGACCATGGTCACACTTGGCGATCGACTTCATCACAGACCTTCCTGCATCCCAAAACAACACCACAATCATGGTCACCATAGACCGGTTCTCGAAGGCCTTGAGGCTCATCCCTCTTCTGGGCATTCCCACTGCTGCCCAAACAGTAGAACTCCTGTACCAGCAAGTCTTCTGCTACTACGGCATCCCTGAGGACATTGTAAGTGACTGAGGTCCTCAGTTCATATCCAAGTTCTGGTCATGCTTCATGGGGAGACTGGGCGTGTCTGTTAGCCTCACGTCAGGTTACCACCCCCAGTCCAATGGGCAGGTAGAGTGGGCCAACCAGGAGATCGGCTGGTTCCTACGCATATACTGCATGTGCAACCAGGGGGACTGGCACGTTTCCTGCCATGGGCCGAGTATGCACAGAACTCACTGAAGCATTCTATGACTCAGCTAACACTGTTCCAGTGCATACTTGGCTACCAACCACCCTTGTTCCCCTGGGACAATGCACCCAGTCAAGTCTAGGCAGTCAATGAATGGTTCAAATGCAGCCAAACTGTTTGGGAGGAGGTTCACCAGCGACTAGAAGTTGTCTGCACAAAATACAAAGCCTATGCTGATTGTCATAGAGGAGAGATCCCCACATACCTTCCGGGAGATCGAGTATGGGTGGCAACAAAGAACCTATGAGAGACACAAAGCTGTAGGAAGCTCCAGCCATGTTACATCGGACCCTTCAAGGTACAACAGCGCATCAATGATGTGTCTTACCAAATAGAACTTCCACCGCACAGCAGAATCTCTCGCACTTTCCACATATCCAATCTTAAACTCGTCATTCCAGGTCCGCTCTCCGAGAACACATCCATTCTAGACCATCCCTCTCTGAACCTCAACGGAGAACCCTTCTACCAGGTCAACAAGATCCTCGACTCCAGGCGAAGAGGCGGCCAGATCGAGTACCTGGTAGATTGGGAAGGATACGGGCCAGAGGAACAGAGTTGGGTAAAGTCCAAAGACATCCTCAGGCAGCATTTCCATGCTCAGCATCCCAGCAAACCAGCACCTAGAGGTTGAGAATGCCCGCGAAAGACTTTAGCTCCCAGAGGTAGATCCTTGGGGGGGCTCTGTCAGTAAACCTGCTGGTGAAGAGCTGACTACAAACATGGACAGCTCAAACTACAACCCCCAGAACACACAGCTGACATCCATTTCCTCATCACCTGCCCCTGTATATAAACACCAGTCACACAAGTGCTCAATGAGAAGTATCGTTCCAGTTCACCGATCATACCAAGCCTTGTTATCTCTCTGACTGCCTTTCTACCATTCTGACCTTTGCTAGTGTTTCTCGTTTCCTTGATCTCTGTTTACCTCTGATATTCCGTTTGCCGATTGCCCAACCCTAGCGTGTTTACTGACCTTGATTCCTGTCTCTCGATTTGGCTTGGTTCGCTATTCTACAGCTGTCTTCTGCTGCACATACATCCCTAAGTGCCTGCGTACTCACAATTGACAGGATAATGATACTTGAACATTTAACTCTGAAAATGCAAGATCTTTTTTTCTCAATGTAAACAATTTCAAAAGAAACACAACTTTTAAAAATTTTTGGGGTCAAGAATGTTTCTATTTTCCTGAAGTTTGATGAAGATAGCAATCCAATTCGTATTGCAAAGCAAGAATATCTTGATGGATCCTACAACTACTCTTAATTTGTATTACAGATAAATTTTGTTCATTTTGTTAGTTTTTTTAAATATTTGTACAACCCCGATTCCAAAAAAGTTGGGACAAAGTACAAATTGTAAATAAAAACGGAATGCAATAATTTACAAATCTCAAAAACTGATATTGTATTCACAATAGAACAGAGACAACATATCAAATGTCGAAAGTGAGACATTTTGAAATTTCATGCCAAATATTGGCTCATTTGAAATTTCATGACAGCAACACATCTCAAAAAAGTTGGGACAGGGGCAATAAGAGGCTGGAAAAGTTAAAGGTACAAAAAAGGAACAGCTAGAGGACCAAATTGCAACTCATTAGGTCAATTGGCAATAGGTTATTAACATGATTGGGTATAAAAAGAGCATCTTGGAGTGGCAGCGGCTCTCAGAAGTAAAGATGGGAAGAGGATCACCAATCCCCCTAATTCTGCACCGACAAATAGTGGAGCAATATCAGAAAGGAGTTCGACAGTGTAAAATTGCAAAGAGTTTGAACATATCATCATCTACAGTGCATAATATCATCAAAAGATTCAGAGAATCTGGAAGAATCTCTCTGCGTAAGGGTCAAGGCCGGAAAACCATACTGGGTGCCCGTGATCTTCGGGCCCTTAGACGGCACTGCATCACATACAGGCGTGCTTCTGTATTGGAAATCACAAAATGGGCTCAGGAATATTTCCAGAGAACATTATCTGTGAAGACAATTCACCGTGCCATCCGCCGTTGCCAGCTAAAACTCTATAGTTCAAAGAAGAAGCTGTATGTAAACATGATCCAGAAGTGCAGACGTCTTCTCAGGGCCAAGGCTCATTTAAAATGGACTGTGGTAAAGTGGAAAACTGTTCTGTGGTCAGATGAATCAAAATTTGAAGTTCTTTATGGAAATCAGGGTCGCCGTGTCATTCGGACTAAAGAGGAGAAGGACGACCCAAGTTGTTATCAGCGCTCAGTTCAGAAGCCTGCATCTCTGATGGTATGGGGTTGCATTAGTGCATGTGGCATGGGCAGCTTACACATCTGGAAAGACACCATAACTGCTGAAAGGTATATCCAGGTTCTAGAGCAACATATGCTCCCGTCCAGATGACGTTTCTTTCAGGGAAAACCTTGCATTTTCCAACATGACAATGCCAACCCACATACTGCATCAATTACAGCATCATGGCTGCACAGAAGAGGGTCCAGGTACTGAACTGGCCAGCCTGCAGTCCAGATCTTTCACCCATAGAAAACATTTGGCGCATCATAAAACGGAAGATACGACAAAAAAGACCTAAGACAGTTGAGCAACTAGAATCCTACATTAGACAAGAATGGGTTAACATTCTTATCCCTAAACTTGAGCAACTTGTCTCCTCAGTCCCCAGACGTTTACAGACTGTTGTAAAGAGAAAAGGGGATGTCTCACAGTGGTAAAGATGGCCTTGTCCCAACTTTTTTGAGATTTGTTGTTGTCATGAAATTTAAAATCACCTAATTTTTCTCTTTAAATGATACAGTTTCTCAGTTTAAACATTTGATATGTCATCTATGTTCTATTCTGAATAAAATATGGAATTTTGAAACTTCCACATCATTGCATTCCATTTTTATTTACAATTTGTACTTTGTCCCAACTTTTTTGGAATCGGGGTTGTACTATGAAGATTGATAAACAATCCCAAAAATTATATAAAGGTTTATTTCAAGAGTTACCATACTATGGTGTAAACATTATCGCTTGTCATCAACAATTCAATAATCTACTTTCTGATAATCATTTACTAACAATAAAGTATCTAGACAAATTTCATAGTTTATATGACTTAGATATTTTTTACTTTAAATATTAAACAAAATGGGCATGTTAATCTTGATACTGAATTCAGTCATAATCAATTATTACATACCAATTATTACTTGCCTCATCGTTTCAGTGCGCTTAAAAAAACAACTTGAATGAATCGTTCTTTTTTTATTTTACACAATAATATAAGAAGTCTTCCGCTTCACCTAAATGAATTCCAGTTAGCCTGTGCTACTTGCTCTCAATAGCACTTGCTTGACTGCTAGCATTGGCCTTCAAGAAGTCCTAGGGTGATAAATTTTTGGTCCCTCCCACTATAAATCAAAATCTGACTGGTTAATTCATCTGTCACTTCCTACATAAACATACACTGCCATAGCCTTCTGTCCCAGCAATGAAGTCCTAACCAATGAGTGAGCCAGCTCTAAACTCTTATCTGCCTAGAGACAACAAACAAACAAAAAAAATCTAATTGGATAACTCTATTTTAATGTTTTCAGGACAGTAGCCCTTTCATTTTTTAAGCAAATTTGATAGAAAATGAGACTAAATTAGAATTAGAAGGAAATTATTATAATGAAATTATGAAAGTGTTAGGACTAGGACTGTTTTGGCCTCTAGAGGCCGCTGTTATTTCCTTTTCATGTCGTGTTTATTTTGGCCTCTAGAGGCCGCCACTGTTCCTGTGTTTTGTGTTTGTGTTAATTGCCTAATTATCTTCACCTGTGTCCTTAATTAGTTTGTCTATTTATACCCCTGAGTTCAGTCCTCTTGTCACGGAGTCTTTGTGCTGTTATGTTTATCTCCAGGTTCCTTTGTACTGTGTTTTTTGATCTTCTTAGCTTTTGAATTTTTGCACTTTGCTTTTCTTTTGGATTATACTCTTTGGTTTTTTTTGTCTTTTGTTTTGCCCTGTATATAGTGTATATAGTTTAAATAAACCTTTTGATTCTTTTTCTTCTTCCGTCTCACGCCTCTGCATTTGAGTCATCCCCCTGGTGGCCTAGTGGGGGTTTGCTGGATTATCACACCAACGAACCAGGTTCGAATCCCAGCAAAACCCTAACAGAAAGTCTTCTGTTAGGGTTTTGCTGGGATTCGAACCTGGTTCGTTGGTGTGATAATCCAGCAAACCCCCACTAGGCCACCAGGGGGATGACTCAAATGCAGAGGCGTGAGGCGGAAGAAGAAAAAATATCAAAAGGTTTATTTAAACTATATACACTATATACAGGGCAAAACAAAAGGCAAAAAAAACCAAAGAGTATAATCCAAAAGAAAAGCAAAGTGCAAAAATTCAAAAGCTAAGAAGATCAAAAAACACAGTACAAAGGAAACTGGAGATAAACATAACAGCACAAAGACTCCGTGACAAGAGGACTGAACTCAGGGGTATAAATAGACAAACTAATTAAGGACACAGGTGAAGATAATTAGGCAATTAACACAAACACAAAACACAGGAACAGTGGCGGCCTCTAGAGGCCAAAATAAACACGACATGAAAAGGAAATAACAGCGGCCACTAGAGGCCAAAACAGTCCTAGTCCTAACAGGACCCCCCCCTCTAGGAGCGTCTCCTGACGTTCCCAGGGCGATCCGGATGGGCCGAATGGAAGTCCCGACATAGTTCTTTATCAAGGACATCCCGAGCAGGAACCCAGCAGCGCTCCTCAGGACCATAGCCCTCCCGGTCCACCAGATATTGCAACCCGCCGCGGACCCGGCGGGAGTCAAGCAGGCGATTCACAGTGAACACAGTCTGCCCCTGGAAGATGCGGGGGGGTGGGGGGTTCCTAGGGGCAGGGGCATACGTAGACGTCAGTACGGGCCGTAACAGGGAAACATGGAAAGTGGGGTTGATCCTCAGAGTCCGGGGCAACTGGAGCCGGTAGGAGACAGGGTTCACCCTGCGCACCACCTTGAAGGGGCCAATGTAGCGAGGAGCAAGCTTGCGGTTCTCCACCCGCAGTGGAAGGTCCTTAGTGGACAGCCAAACACGCTGCCCAGGGCGGAAAGCGTGTGCAGGTCTTCTATGGCGGTTGGCCTGAGTCTGGTTGGTTCTGGAGGACTTTATCACGGGTCTCCCTGAGTCACAAGGTAACACGGTCATTTTGGTCTTAGTTGACAGATTCTCCAAGGCCTGCCGCTTCATACCACTGTGCAAACTCCCCTCTGCTCTTGAAACTGCGAAACTTTTGTTTAATCATGTCTTCCGAGTCTTTGGTCTTCCACAGGACATCGTCTCAGACCGAGGGCCCCAGTTCTCCTCCCGAGTGTGGCACGGGTTCTGCAAGGTCATCGGAGCCACTGCCAGCCTCTCCTCTGGGTTTCACCCACAGTCCAATGGTCAGACGGAGAGGCTCAACCAGGACCTGGAAACCACCCTGCGAGGCCTGGCTATGGATAACCCGACATCGTGGAGCACCTGGCTGCCATGGGCGGAGTACGCCCACAACACCCTGCAGTCATCGGCCACCAAGCTGTCGCCATTCCAGTGCCAATTCGGGTTCCAGCCACCTCTGTTCCCGGACCAGGAGGAAGACGCGGGGGTGCCCTCGGTCAACCAATATGTGAGACGGTGTCGCAAGACCTGGAGCAAGGTCAGGAAGACCCTCATACAGACCTCCAGAACCAACCAGACTCAGGCCAACCGCCATAGAAGACCTGCACACGCTTTCCGCCCTGGGCAGCGTGTTTGGCTGTCCACTAAGGACCTTCCACTGTGGGTGGAGAACCGCAAGCTTGCTCCTCGCTACATTGGCCCCTTCAAGGTGGTGCGCAGGGTGAACCCTGTCTCCTACCGGCTCCAGTTGCCCCGGACTCTGAGGATCAACCCCACTTTCCATGTTTCCCTGTTACGGCCCGTACTGACGTCTACGTATGCCCCTGCCCCTAGGAACCCCCCACCCCCCCGCATCTTCCAGGGGCAGACTGTGTTCACTGTGAATCGCCTGCTTGACTCCCGCCGGGTCCGCGGCGGGTTGCAATATCTGGTGGACCGGGAGGGCTATGGTCCTGAGGAGCGCTGCTGGGTTCCTGCTCGGGATGTCCTTGATAAAGAACTATGTCGGGACTTCCATTCGGCCCATCCGGATCGCCCTGGGAACGTCAGGAGACGCTCCTAGAGGGGGGGGTCCTGTTAGGACTAGGACTGTTTTGGCCTCTAGAGGCTGCTGTTATTTCCTTTTCATGTCGTGTTTATTTTGGCCTCTAGAGGCCGCCACTGTTCCTGTGTTTTGTGTTTGTGTTAATTGCCTAATTATCTTCACCTGTGTCCTTAATTAGTTTGTCTATTTATACCCCTGAGTTCAGTCCTCTTGTCACGGAGTCTTTGTGCTGTTATGTTTATCTCCAGTTTCCTTTGTACTGTGTTTTTTGATCTTCTTAGCTTTTGAATTTTTGCACTTTGCTTTTCTTTTGGATTATACTCTTTGGTTTTTTTTGTCTTTTGTTTTGCCCTGTATATAGTGTATATAGTTTAAATAAACCTTTTGATTCTTTTTCTTCTTCCGCCTCACGCCTCTGCATTTGAGTCATCCCCCTGGTGGCCTAGTGGGGGTTTGCTGGATTATCACACCAACGAACCAGGTTTGAATCCCAGCAAAACCCTAACAGAAAGCAATTAAAAAATGAAAGAAATTAAATATAACATTTGAAATGCTGATATGTTTGGGCCTTTTCTGAAGGCCTAGAAGGCCCTGACTGTTCCCCTCTGGATTCATTAAAATGATGACTGTCAGAACCTTGTTTTAAGGGGGGAGAAGTTGCTTATAGTTTATAATACAGTTATGCTGTATTAAAATGTATGTAATAATTTACTTGGAATACATATACTCAAGCATAAGCCAAGAGTGATAATGCACGCATACTATATTTGTCAGATAATGGTAGTGAGGGGGCGGCACGGTGGTGTAGTGGTTAGCGCTGTCGCCTCACAGCAAGAAGGTCCTGGGTTCGAGCCCCGGGGCCGGCGAGGGCCTTTCTGCGCGGAGTTTGCATGTTCTCCCCGTGTCCGCGTGGGTTTCCTCCGGGTGCTCCGGTTTCCCCCACAGTCCAAAGACATGCAGGTTAGGTTAACTGGTGACTCTAAATTGACCGTAGGTGTGAATGTGAGTGTGAATGGTTGTCTGTGTCTATGTGTCAGCCCTGTGATGACCTGGCGACTTGTCCAGGGTGTACCCCGCCTTTCGCCCGTAGTCAGCTGGGATAGGCTCCAGCTTGCCTGCGACCCTGTAGAAGGATAAAGCGGCTAGAGATAATGTGATGTGATGGTAGTGAGGTGGATGTAAGTGCTGGAAGAGTTCATTGTGAAAACAACAATATCCAGGCATATAATTCAAATCATAATCCAAAATCAAAACACAGGACAGGTAAGGGTTGAATGAGGCGCAAACAGTCAATCAAAGGCAAAGACGAAGGCAGAATAAAAAAAAATCCCCACAAAACTAGTCGGGAACCAGAATAACAGTGTTTAACAAAAGGCTTAGTAAGGATCACTGGGAATGCAATACTTCACAGTGTTGCTGAGTGTGGCAGCGGGGGTGTGGTCAAGTGTCGGTTTGCAAATGGAGGGCAGGGCCAGGGAAGGTGAGTGGCAAAGTCAGTACACCTGTTGTCAATTAATGTTGTGTGTGTGTGTGTTTTGCAGTGACGACAGAGAATAGAAAAAGAGGGAGAGAGCGAAGAAAGGGTATCTCTCCCAACCAGAGTGTGTGTGTGTGAGCAAGGAAACGAACAAAAGTAGTAAAGCTGAAAAGTGAGCATAATCGTCAGAAATAAAATCAGTGTTAACACCAGTCCCCACCTACTGCACTTCAGTATTCCACCCACATCAGGAACATGAGTTAGCATCCTTTTATGCACGTGCTGATTGCACTGTAATCCGGGACAGGTGCATGTAATTAGTCTTTGAGGTGTGCATTGCTCAGAGCGCAAATATGCGTGAGTGGAAGGTTGATGCGCACCAGGTGCGAACACGCAGAGAAGTGGGCAGATGTGACAGAACCCCCCCCCCCCAAAGAGCTCGCTCTGGGAGCTAAAACCCCTCTTGGATAGCCCCGAGGATGAGGACCTGGCGTTGGACACAGTGCCATCGGCACTTCTCTCTGGCTTGGGAGGGACATGGCACCAGAACATGGGCTTTTATGGAGGTTTGGGTTCTGGTTGGGCCTTAAATGGGGGTAAAGACACTAGTGGAGTTTTAGGCATGGGTTGAGGTGTAGACATGCATCTAGACCTGGCCCTGGGTTCGGGCATGGGTATGGATTCAGGTCTGGGCACCACAGCAGGTCTGGACTTAGCTTCCATGACGGTTTGTCCTTGGTGAAGCCCGGTGGCAGAGTGACAATGTCCTCAAAGCCCGGCAGCCGAGTGACAGCTTCCTCAAAGCCTTGCGGCAATGTGAAGCGCTCATTCATACTGAAGTCAGGGGGCACAGTGACGACGTCTTTGAAGTCAGGTGGTGGAGCAACAACCTCTTCGAAACCAGGGGGTGCAGTGACGATGTCTTTGAAGCCGGGCAGTGCAGCAAAGAGTTTGTTCCCGCTGAAATCTGGAGCTGAGGCCACCTTGTTGGCCCCTGGCTCTGACCTGTCAGCACTTGGCTCTGGCTCTGGTGCTGGTGCGGAGACTGCCCTGTCAATCTCTGGTGCAGGCTCCCAAAGGCCTCCTTCTCCTCCTCTGCCATTGTGTTGGCCTCTGGAGGGAGCTCTGGAGTGAAGGCCTCCGCCTCTGCTGTTGCATTGGCCTCTGGAGGGAGCTCTGATGCAAAGGGCTCTTCCTCTGCCATTGCCTCAGCCACTGGAGGGAGCGCTGATGCAAAGGCCTCCTCCTCTGTCACTGCGTCAGCTTCTGGAGGGAGCTCTGGAGCAAAGGGCTCCTCCTCCTCTGCTGCTGCTGTGTCAACCTCTGAAGGGAGCTCTGGAGTGAGGGCCTCCTCCTCTGTTGTTACATTGGCCTCTGGAGGGAGCTCTAGAGCAAAGGCTTCCTCCTCTGCTATTGCGTCGGCCTCTGGAGGGAGCTCTGGAGCAAAGGCCGCCTCCTCTGCTGTTGTGTTGGCCTCTGAAGGGAGCTCTGGAGTGAAGGCCTCCTCGTCTGCCGCTGCATCGGCCTCTGGAAGGAGCTCTAGAGCGAAGGCTTCCTCCTCTGCTGTTCCATTGGCCTCTGGAGGGAACTCTGGAGTGAAGGTCTCCTCCTCTGCCATTGCGTCGGCCTCTGGAGCAAAGGCCTTGTCCTCCTCCTCTACCGTTGCGTTGTTGCTGTTGCCGTTGTGACAGTCTCCTCGTCTGCCACTGCGTCAGCCTCTAGAGGGAGCTCTGGAGCAACCCCCTCCTCGTCTACCATTGCGTCAGCCTCTGGAGGGAGCTCTGGAACAATGGCCTCCTCTTCTGCCCCTGCATTGGTCTTTGGAGGGAGCTCTGGAGTGATGGCCTCCTTCTACTCAGAGCATGAATATGCACAAGTGGAAGTTTGACGCGTGCAGAAGAGCGTGGCTGTGACGATATTATGATTATACAAGGATGCCAGTACAATACATAAAATACATACATTCTAATATGCACAAGCTTGCAGGAAAAAATATTTTTTTTTGCTGTTGAGAATTCCCTTTTCACACTTTTAGCATCAAACTTTAAAAGAAAGCTTAATGAGTAGAAAAGAGAAGTGTGAGCCTGAGAGAAAGAAATGTAATGCACAGCTAACTACTTAGCACAGCTTTATTTCTAAATTAAGAAATGTATAATCTGGTCTTTGGTTCAAATCTGTATTAGTTGTTTGAATTTCACAATAATATTGACACAATATGCATCAGGTGGTAGATACAGATGCAGGTACAGGTCCAATGAGCTTTACTCAATGTTGCAAACAAAACCAATATGTATCAAAATGGGATCAAAACCAGAGAGGCAGTCAATGAACAAAAGGCTTAGTATAGACTTGTATAAGAACACAGATCATTTACTCCATGATGTGGGTGTGGTTTGAAAGTCCTTATTAACAGTAAGTGAATGTGTCTGGGATTGGAACCAAGTGTACGTGATCAGTAATCAGGTGATTGTGAATGTAAGAGAGTCTGTAATGGCTGCATATTTAAGATCTCTCTTGCAGGCCACATTGTGTTCTGGGAGTTGTAGTTTGATACCCATTCCATCATTGACATGACACTCTGAAAACTTCTTATTTGAACAAACCTGGAAACATAAAACATCATCTCATTAAAAAAAATAAAATAAAATTTGCCTTCTGCAAAAATAGGCCATTGTAACTACTGAATGAAACGACATTTTCTATTTGTGTATTGACCAGTTGTCATATATCATGAATGACTTAACAGTAGGTGATTTAACACATTTCAATAATGTCCATCAATAAAACATGTTAGTCTTTGCATATCTCACTTAAGCCAGGGGTTAAAGGATGTACATACAGTTACTTACAAGTATTTAAACAATGACCATGATTGGGAGCACTGGGAAACATATATTTCAAGAAATGTCTGAATAGGTTGGTAACAGGTAAACCAACTAGACACAGGTTGAAATACATATTATGCTAGGACATATGCAGGAAGTTTCTGTGATGCTCTCCTATTGCGTGTTTTATCTTGGATTTCTCAGTAACTTGAACAAACACCCTTCTCAGTGATGCTTTGACAACCTTGGGGCTGGTTGTCTTTTGTACATATTTCTAATGTTCATCTAATTTATAGGTCTGTTGCAGTAAAGCTGTTGCATTAAAGACTTTTCTGCATAAAAACCTCAATACTTACCCTGCAATCAGTATCATGTTTATCTTAAGGATTTTTCCCCCCTTCAAAGAATTTACATTTAGCATTACCACCAGTCATCACTTTACTTTTTGCTGATGTATGTAACCTTCAGTAGTAGTAAAAAACAATGCAGAACTGCTGACCTGGCATGTTGCTGACATTAATCATGCTGACCCCCATTGTGCACACATACACACATTGGCTCTTTGTCTAGCCAGGTGTCTCAGACTTGAGTTATCCACTATCCTCATTTCTTTTCCGTTTTTTCCTTTTATAAAACACAGTCAGCATGAGCTGGCATAGCATTGCACTGTAAGTCATCAGATGTGTCAGTGTGTTCAGTGCTCTTTACTTCATGCAATCTTTGCACTTCAGCATTTTGTTATATTGCCAGGAGAAGTGATTAAAAATGAGCACTACTTTTTCCTCTGTCAGATGTTTTGCAGTCTGTCTAGCCAAGTGAGAATGTGAAATGTGATATCTTTCCTTTAGGGATTATTAAATGTCATGTGAGAGTGGAAACTGATGATTCAACCATGAATAATATCAATAATCCTGAAATAGGCCCTGTGATGACCTGGCGACTTGTCCAGGGTGTACCCCACCTTTCGCCCGTAGTCAGCTGGGATAGGCTCCAGCTTGCCTGCGACCCTGTAGAACAGGATAAAGCGGCTAGAGATAATATGAGATGAGATCCTGAAATAGTAGCCTTATGGTGTTTATTTTTATGGACATTGGACAGACTCTTATGCATAATTTCATGGGTGAGGAAAATTATTATTTGTGTAATAAATGTGTGTTCTTTGTGAAGTTAAAATACCTATAAAGACTGTCTTCTGTTTTCACCATTTTATGGCATTGCACTGTGTTCACAAATGGAGTAATGAAAAACAGTTTTACTCGAATGCTGTGTGACTGTCCGGTGTCAGAAAGCTTGTAAATATTATTACTGTTTTTGATTACATTGTACTGTTTTTGAGGTAGTATCGATCTCGTCATCTGAACTTTCAGTTCTGCAGCAAGAAATTGACGAGATCAGTGAGTGGACAACGAATAACAACATGAAGCTCAATGTTTCAAAAACTAAAGAGTAAACCATCTCTTTTTATAAAGAACCAATCTCGAGCCTTTGTCAGTCAATAACCAACCTCTTGAAGCGGTCCAAACCATCAAGCTCCTTGGAGTCCAGTTATCATCTGATCTCAAGTGGTCTAGTCATATCGACTACGTATGTGCTAAGGCTAACAAACGTCTGTATGCCCTACGAATTTTGAGACGTAGTGAAGTACCACCGTGTGATCTTTGAACAGTATGTTGCTATTTCATTCATCCAGTCCTGGAGTATGCCTGCCCTGTATGGCATTCATCGTTGACCTGTAAGCTGAGGGATCATGTGGAAGATATCCAACGTCTTGCTGTTCGTGTCATACATCCACACCTGTCGTATGATATGGGTCTTTCTGCACTAAATCTGCCAAGCTTATTTGATCGTAGAGAATCTCTGTGTAAATCCTTTTATAAAGCTAATTTTGGTACTGATAGTAAACTGTATGATTTGCTACCTGAACGTAAAAATCATAGGTATGAACTCAGAGATCCAAGAAAGCTACCTTTGTTCAAGTGCAGAACCAAACGTTTTAAGAACAGCTACTTGGCTTCTTGCATTAGAAAATGGGACTGTTTCATAAATTTACTTATATTTTGCTAAAGACTATATATATATATATATATATATATATATATATATATATATATATATAAATCTCATTATCTCTAGCCGCTTTATCCTGTTCTACAGGGTCGCAGGCAAGCTGGAGCCCATCCCAGCTGACTACGGGCAAAAGGCGGGGTACACCCTGGACAAGTCGCCAGGTCATCACAGGGCTGACACATAGACACAGACAACCATTCACACCTACGGTCAATTTAGAGTCACCAGTTAACCCAACCTGTATGTCTTTGGGGGAAACCGGAGCACCCGGAGGAAACCCACGCGGACACGGGGAGAACATGCAAACTCCGCACAGAAAGGCCCTCGTCAGCCACAGGACTCGAACCCAGACCTTCTTGCTGTGAGGCAACAGTGCTAACCACTACACCACCATGCCATATATATATATATATAACTATTTATGTACTAGATTTTGTAAATTATATTCTTGAGTTTTTTCAATTTCAATCATCTCTGATTGTTAATTGCAAGTCAAGTTTAATAAAGTTATTATTATTACTCAGTCGTTCTACATCACTGTAATAGATATGTAATCGCAAGTAGCAAATCAAGAAATAGTTCAATTAACATAACACACAATGTTTGTATGACTAAGAAAGTTCAATATCTTATTTGTGAAGCATTCAAAACTAAGAGACCTTTTAGAATTTGCTCCTTTTGTGGCATCATAGCAATTGCATTCTCGAACATGGCACATAATTTTCCAGTTTCTCATATCTCATTTTTATTTCTTACTATTATCATACTCTGTTGACTTTATTGTATTTTCCCATCCATATTTCAGAAAGATTTAAGTTATTTCACCATCTGCTGTACTCAACATTTACAAAGTCTGCATTCAGTTATATGGTATTACAACCCCGATTCCAAAAAAGTTCCATCAATGATGACAAGCCGTCCTGGCCCAGATGCAGCAAAACGGGCCCAAACCATGATATTACCACCACCATGTTTCACAGATGGGCTAAGGTTCTTATGCTGGAATGCAGTGTTTTCCTTTCTCCAAACATGGTGCTTTCTATTTTGGTCTCATCCGTCCACAAAACATTTTTCCAATAGCCTTCTGGCTTGCCCATGTGATCTTTAGCAAACTGCAGACAAGCAGCAATGTTCTTTTTGGAGAGCAGTGGCTTTCTCCTTGCAACCCTGCCATGCACACCATTGTTGTTCAGTGTTCTTCTGATGGTGGACTCATGAGCATTAACATTAGCCAATGTGAGAGAGGCCTCCAGTTGCTTAGAAGTTACCCTGGGGTCCTTTGTGACCTTGACAACTACAACCCCGATTCCAAAAAAGTTGGGACAAAGTACAAATTGTAAATAAAAACGGAATGCAATGATGTGGAAGTTTCAAAATTCCATATTTTATTCAGAATAGAACATAGATGACATATCAAATGTTTAAACTGAGAAAATGTATCATTTAAAGAGAAAAATTAGGTGATTTTAAATTTCATGACAATAGTACATCTCAAAAAAGTTAGGACAAGGCCATGTTTACCACTGTGAGACATCCCCTTTTCTCTTTACAACAGTCTGTAAACGTCTGGCGACTGAGGAGACAAGTTGCTCAAGTTTAGGGATAGGAATGTTAACCCATTCTTGTCTAATGTAGGATTCTAGTTGCTCAACTGTCTTAGGTCTTCTTTGTCGTATCTTCCGTTTTATGATGCGCCAAATGTTTTCTATGTATGAAAAATCTGGACTGCAGGCTGGCCAGTTCAGTACCTGGACCCTTCTTCTACACAGCCATGATGCTGTAATTGATGCAGTATGTGGTTTGGCATTGTCATGTTGGAAAATGCAAAGCCTTCCCTGAAAGAGACATTGTCTGGATGGGAGCATATGTTGCTCTAGAACCTGGATACACCTTTCAGCATTGATTGTGTCTTTCCAGATGTGTAAGCTGCCCATGCCACATGCACTAATGCAAGCCCACACCATCAGAGATGCAGGCTTCCGAACTGAGCGCTGATAACAATTTGGGTCGTCCTTCTCCTCTTTAGTCCGAATGACATGGCGTCCCTGATTTCCATAAAGAACTTCAAATTTTGATTCGTCTGACCACAGAACAGTTTTCCACTTTGCCACAGTCCATTTTAAATGAGCCTTGGCCCAGAGAAGACGTCTGCGCTTCTGGATCATGTTTAGATACTGCTTCTTCTTTGAACTATAGAGTTTTAGCTGGCAATGGCGGATGGCACGGTGAATTGTGTTCACAGATAATGTTCTCTGGAAATATTCCTGAGCCCATTTTGTGATTTCCAATACAGAAGCATGCCTGTATGTGATGCAGTGCCGTCTAAGGGCCCGAAGATCATGGGCACCCAGTATGGTTTTCCGGCCTTGACCCTTACGCACAGAGATTCTTCCAGATTCTCTGAATCTTTTGATATTATGCACTGTAGGTGATATGTTCAAACTCTTTGCAATTTTACACTGTCAAACTCCTTTCTGATATTGGTCCACTATTTGTCGGCGCAGAATTAGGGGGATTGGTGATCCTCTTCCCATCTTTACTTCTGAGAGCCGCTGCCACTCCAGGATGCTCTTTTTATACCCAGTCATGTTAATGACCTATTGCCAATTGACCTAATGAGTTGCAATTTGGTCCTCCAGCTGTTCCTTTTTTGTACCTTTAACTTTTCCAGCCTCTTATTGCCCCTGTCCCAACTTTTTTGAGATGTGTTGCTGTCATGAAATTTCAAATGAGCCAATATTTGGCATGAAATTTCAAAATGTCTCACTTTCGACATTTGATATGCTGTCTGTTTTATTGTGAATACAATATCAGTTTTTGAGATTTGTAATTTATTGCATTCCGTTTTTATTTACAATTTGTACTTTGTCCCAAGTTTTTTGGAATTGGGGTTGTATGTTAAAAGCATTCTGCTGGAAAGCAACTTGCTTATGAGCTTGCTGGGACTCAGGAAAGCTCTCATTAGATATACATGCACTCGTGACACCCTGCAAAGTACTACTGTTTGCTTTTCCCACTCATTCTGTCTAATTTATACCTTCTCTATTTTTTAACAGGTTTATGAAAGAGGAACCAATATCGAGCAGTTTGTGACTCGTTTCCTGTTGAAGGAATCAGCCAATCAAATCCAGTCCTTGCTCAACTCTGTGGAGAGCGCAGTGGATGCTATTGATGAACAACACTGCCCTCCAGGGTGAGTTATTATACTCTGGCATATGGTAGGTTCAGGGAAAAATATAAGTTCACACAATTTTTTATCCAAAGTAACAGCTGAGGTAAAATGTAATTCAGGCATTAAAGTAGTAGAAAGATATGGAGCCCCTAAAGGGCCATGGGTACACTTTTTTTTTAAATGTTTCTCTTGCACATAAGAAACTACCTGAGAGAAGCATGAACTCCATAAATATGATGAAGCATTTCTGAGAGGAGAATGGCTGAAATATGGCAGCGTGCACAGACGCTGCGGTTTCGTGCTCCCCAAATGGGTGCTCTTTTATGTTAATAACATTCTTAATATTGACTGTCATCGTCTTACAGATGAGTGTGAACATTTGTTACAGTCATTGCAAACTTCTACAGATCGGTTCGAACTGTATAGATTATTATCATAACTTGGAAGCAATACCGCTGGAGAGTCTCAGATCACCAGAACTAATGTTGTCTCCTATTCTCAGAGGGAGACAACGCAGATGGCACAAGGAGAGGAAGCAGAAAAGGGGTATTACTGAGTTTCACGTGATGTCACATCCATCTTATTAGTTATTCAAAACTTTAGCTGGTGGTCTACCAAAGCTCAGTTGACAAAGCGTTTGTATGGAGAAGGTGCATTGCTCGTATGGAAAATGCCTTACGCTTGCATTGTTTTTGGTTGTTCGAATCGATCCAACTGTGAAACTGATAAGTTTCTTCAGGGTTCCCCATGAACTAATAAAAAAGGGTGAACAAACACAGGATTTCACAAAAAGGCGTTGAGAAAGGTGGCTTTTGAACCTCTCACTGAAATCGAAGGGAGCCGAGTCGAAGCATGCTCGAGTTTGCAGTGATCACTTCGTGAAAGGTATCCCTCTCAGCTATGTTGTTAGTGTTTTCCAAGTACTTTTCTTGCTATCTGTCGTTATTTACAGTACTCTTTTTAGCACTAAAGTCCCCAGCTGTTTCTTTGTTTACTCCTCACGCCTCACAAAGTCCATATGCATGAAGGTCGCGACAAAATTCTTACCCAGCCATACAGTTACAATGCGCCATGATCACTTCTCCATCTTGTTTAACTAAGATCCAGGTCTTTAAATGAGTTTCTGATGAGCTTTGTGAATGATTTATCTGAGAGATAAGAGCAAACACAAGTGAGAATCAAGTGAACTGTTGTTTGTTTACACTTCAACTTGCAGCGCTTCGTTGTAAAGACGCAAACGAAAAGCTTAAAAAAAAACATACTCACGAGCAAAAACAATACAGGATTCATTTGGCAGTGACTTGATACCAAGGTCCTTTACCCAGCCACATACCACAAAGTTGCAAGCCTCCATACTCTTCCATGCTTTCATCTGTTTTTGGTGTAGAAAGATGTCTGCAACACCAGATAGTTTGAAATGTTGGGGAACTCGACTGAAGGGTAGTTTTCGAGATCATATGACAAATCCTTCTTTCCCAGACTGCAGGGGTCTATTCCATTGCACATAGCAATCTTCTGAATATATCTAAAGTGAGCAGTGGCTTCTAGATTACAAGCATAATCTGATAAGTTATTGCTAGTTGTTTGCACTATGGCAGCCGTTTAAGTTTGCTTGACCACCAGCTATTTCACTTCCTCTAAAACCGCAAAGAAAAGTCACGTGACTCCTACTCCTTAGTGGTGTTCTTGCAAAGACCAAATCACTCACCAACAAAATGGACGAGCTCCGACTGAGTATTGCCACACATACTGTACAATTACGAAAACCTGCTGCCTTCTGATATTTTCGGAAACGTGGCTGAATTCCAGTATACCGGACACCACAGGTGAGCTAGCAGGCCACATACTCCACCGTTGCCGACAGAACGCCCAACCCCACTAAGAAAACAGGAGGAGGACTCTGTATTTCTGTTAATAATGCTTGGTGCACTAACACAATCACAATCAACAGGTTATGCTCTCCGGACTTGTTATATCTAATGCTAAGATGCCAGCCATTTTATTTGCCCAGGGACCATACAGTTGTTATTGTTATGGTAGTATACCTCCCACCACAGGCTAGTGTTAAGTTAGTGCTCGAGCAACTATATGATGTCATTAGTACACAACAAAACACACCCTGATGGGTTTTTTACAAGCGGCAACTTCCAGTCTTGAAAAGTGAAGCCAATGTGGAAGTGCTAAACTCTGCGGTTCCTTGAATGGTCGCTTGAAACTGGCTCCAAAAGTGAGTCAATTCCCATAGACCCCCATATTAAAATGTCCAAATTTATAGTGAAAACAAACATGTTTACAGACTACTATAAAAAATGGTTTTGGTCTCTGTAGCTAGTTTCCCCCTTCATGACAACTGTACTGGGGTGAATTTTTATATAATTCAATGGTTTAAATTATATTGAGCCATACATTTATGCATAATTAGGGGTGGGGCCGATTTGAGTAGCAGAAGGGTTTGTGTCATATTGTTAGCTGCTAGCTGGCATTACCTCAGAACTTACCTCAGAAAATAAATAAATTTATGGAGCCTTGCCTATTTTCGTCTAAGAGCTTTTCCATGCAAACAACTTTTACACACTACTACACTTGTAAGTTACTTTAATTTACTTTATTAGATTGTACATACCTTTCAATATTTTTAGCAAGCTAGCTATTACCCAACCTAACATTAGTTATCCAAGTTATCAGGGAAAAAGTCATCAGGGAGAAATCGCAAATGTTGTTTTTATTAACAATTATGGTTACACACCTGGTGATTTTTTTTTTTTTTTTTTTGTAAACCAGCCATTGAGGTTGTGGTTTGTATCTTGTGGAGTGGCTTCTTTTACTTTAGCCAGTAGCTCGTTGGCTAGCTTGCATAGCAAGCTTGTTAACTTTAAGCATAGTTAATAGAGGGGACTGGTTAGGAAACCCGGCAAACTTCAAAGGGATAACTCTTTGTTATGGTTTAGGCTTGATCACGTGACCCTGAGAGTGCACACTAGTTTATAGACCGATAGAACTGAGCGAGTAGTATTTCACGCAAGCGATATTTTCCTAGATTTCTTTACTTTAGCAATACTTTATTCTAGTTTCCAGAAATGCCAGGCCGAAATTGTGCAGTTTTTGGCTGTGGTTCTTGCAGAAGAACCAAAGGAATCTGCATTTTTAAGCTGCCGTTGGCGAGCGATGAAGCTCATAAGAAATGGCGAGAGGAATGGCTTGGTGAGCTAAAGAAGACAAGAGAAGTAGACTAAGGTTTTAGAGAACAGATCAAACGGGATACAGTCTACACCTTTGAGAAGCATTTTGCGCCTGAAGATGTCGAAATATGTAAGTATTCAGTTATTGTTTGTTATTGATCAGTGAGTCTCCGCGCACTGGTTTGAGACCATACAATGCTAAGCTTTAGTTGAGCTTCCCTTTACTTTAATTTTTTCTTTCTTTTGAACTATGTTTTCTCAAAATATTCCTTTCTCTTAATTGTTTTTCTTTTGCTTTTTTGTAGTTCACTCCAAAAAACTAACAAAAAAGAAACCCATATTTGGCACTGTGCCTAAGCTGAAAATGCCGAAGAGAAGCCATGAAACCTCTAACAAGCCAGAACGTGCACCAAGACCAGAACGTCCTGTTGTTCAAGAGGTTGTTAAATCATCAAACACTGGCTACTACAAAACATTGCCTGAACTCTGTCAACGAGTCATGAGTTTGAAATTCCTTGAAGAGAGACCAATGCATTAAAGAATGGCCATAACAAAACAACGAAAGATGTTCAAACAAAGCTTCTGATCTAAAACTACATGAAAACGAGAGTTCGGGTGCAAATGTTTAAAAAAAACAACTTGATCTTAGGCATGAACTTGTATTTTTGGTTGATATCTAGACCACAAGAGATCAAGTTCAAGTTTAGTCGAGTTTAGTCTGGGCAGTCGCGCGGCTCAACTTTTGCACAAATTCACAAATTTCATACTCACATCATCAACTGAGGTCGTAAAGTGCTCCTCTATTTCTTCATTTTCCAGTAAAATATCTAAGATAGCATCCAAATCATCCCCAAACAAGAAGTCATCGTCAGATCCGTCCGCCATGTTTGTTGTTGCCGGGTTAAAGTGTGCACTCTCATGATGACGTCACGGCACAGTTCAACCTCAAATACGAAACAATAGGATGGTCCTTTGAAGTTTGCCGGGTTTCCTAATCAGTCCCCTCTATTAACTATGCTTTAAGGTTAGTAGGCGTGTTCCAGCCATACTAGTCCAGCGGCCAGCTTAACTATCCCCGCCCCTTCTCCATTGACGGACTAGCCGGGAGTTAGGCAGAGTCAGGTGCTGCTAAGATGGTGATGCCCATAGCCTCCTTATTTGAGCTTCAGACCCACTCTTCGGAAATCCTATGCGTGATGTCACAGATGTTCTGTCCATTATTTTTACAGTCTATGGGTTTTTGTCATCGCCAGGCTTTCAACCAAGCAAATCTCAAGAATATACTTCCCAGATTTTACCATCATTTAAATTGCAAAACCAGAGGGGAAAACACCTTAGGTCATGTCTATGCAAACATAAAATATGCCTCTAAAGTCATACCACACCCCCCACCTTGGACAGTCTGATCATCTTTTTGTTTCTTGTCCCTGTGCACAAAGCCCTTGTTAACAGCGCTAAACCAGCCAGCATGACTGTTAAAGTCTGGCGTGAGGTTGCCATCTCCCAGCTTCAGGACTGCTTCAGTCACACAGCCTGGAGTATATTTTCCCATCAGACAGACTTGGATACATACACCTCATCTGTGCTGTCATATATTAATTACTGTGTGGACAATGTCACTGTCAAAAAACGGATTAGAGTGTACACAAATGAGAAACTGTGGATGAATAATCAAGTCAAAAAGCTGCTCAGGGCAAGGGACACAGCCTTTAAATCAGAAGACACCTCAGCCTATAAAGCCACCAGAGCTAATCTCAAGAGAGGCATCAGGTTTGCAAAACTTATGTACAAATAATGGATTGAGGAAGACTTCGACAATAACTCCAATCCGCAGTGGATGTGTCAAGGTATCCAATCAGTCATGGATTACAAAAAGAAGAATGACTTACAATACATTCTGGCCAACAATAATGCCAACCTAGCAGAGGAACTTAATGATTTGCTCGGTTTTACAAGGACAACAACCAGTCTCCAGTCAGCTTCAAACTGACAAGAGACCCACAACCTCTTGTCTTATACATACACAAGGTATGGCAGGCACTCAAGAGCATCAACATGAGGAAAGCAGCAGGTCCTAATGATGTGCAAGGACATGTACTCCAGGCCTGCACTGACCAACTAGCGGAGGTACTGTATTTACACACATATTTAACCTTTCTCTCTCCTTATGCACAGTCCCAGTGTGCCTAAAATCTACGACCATCGTGTCTGTTCAAAAAAAATCTATGATGACCTGTCTTAATGACTACCAACCAGTCACTTTTACCCCTGTCATCACAAAGTGCTTTGAACAACTGGTAATCACCCACATTAAAGCCTCCATCCCAGCCTATTGGGCAAACAGATCAACTAAGAATGCCTTTGTGTGGCTTTGCATGCTGCCCTCTCGCACATGGAAAAGCCCAACACCTACATCAGGATGCTCTTTATTTACTACAGCTCGGCATTTAACACCATTGTACCAAACCTGCTGATCAACAAACTCTATGCACTTGGACTAACTTCCTCCCTATGCAATTGGTTACTGGACTTTCTCACCAACCGTCCCCAGTCTGTCAGGTTGGACGAGCACACATCCTCCACCCTTACCCTGAGCACAGGTGTGCCACAGAGCTGTATGCTAAGCTCCCTCCTCTACACACTTTTCACCCATGACCTGGTTACGTGAACACTTAACACTGTATATAGCATCTTTGCTAATATTTCAAACATATTTTGAATGATTATTCTATTTTTAGCTCTTATTTGTATTATTTATTGTATTGAGTGTTATACAATAACAAAGTGCTTGAACTTGAACACAAAATGTACTAGAATATATCATAAATCAACTAACAGACAATGCAGGCACCAGATACTTGTGCACATCAAATACTTTCCCATGTGCACCAGAACCTTTCTCATGTGCACAAGCAACTTTTTCATGTGTACTAGATACTTTCTTGTGTGCATGAGAGACTTTCAAAAAAAATTTAACAAGTCCTTGTAAGGGTTCTGTAGAAAGCAGTAGAATGGGCTGCAAAACTACATTTTTTTTTTACTAATTTACCAGAAACAGCATAAAATAATTGCAGGAAGAACAGACAGAGCTACAAGTATGCTAATCAGAAACACTGAAACTAAGCTTCTGAGTGGTGTAAAAGAAAATCATTCACCCCATTATCAGGAGATTGTGAGTTCAATGGATGGCATACTCTGTTGTTAACACTTTCTTCTGAGTGTGTTGCACAATTTGAAAAGATGCCATTGGCTGGCTTCACGTTTCTTGAAGGAATAATCTGTTCGCCTTCACTCTCTCCAGTTAGTAGCCATCATATCATTGGAGAGCCGGCAGGTGGGTGGGAGTTGGCAGGTGACCAGATTGGGAGGGACCATTTAAAAGTAATGATACAACTTTAATATGTAATAATAGTAAATGCACCGTAATAACAGTGATAGAGTAACAATGAAGAATTCAGTAAGTGCATGACAAAAAGCTGTATAAATAAAGCCATTCTCACTAATGTGAAGAGAGCATGAGGGTGTTTCTCCATTACTGATCTTGGAAGAGCTAAATCCTTGATATTTGTGTGGCAATATGCAGGGTATTCAAAGTGGCCAATTAATTTCACCATTACAAAACATAGTTTAAGAATTTGTACCAGGTGCTAGTGGTATTACACTGCATCATTCACTTACAAATCATAGTGATCATAATGGAATGTAGGCACTGATGAGTAACTCCCATATGAACAGCAATACAGCCACTGAAGTGAGATGAAGTAGGGAGTAAAGGGCACACTAGCTGCTTTAGATTATCTGAGGTTACCAGTGGACACTGATGTGTTGAACAGCAGAAAGTTGCAGTGGGAGTTGCCAAGATATAGTGAATGCTTATTATATGCATATCATACCATATCAATGCTGCTTCTGACATGTATTGTCTGATTTTCCTGAGGATGTCCAGAGTAAAGCCACAAGATTTAAAGATCAGTGCAATGGGGGTATGGCATCTAAATGGTTATTGATTCTTATCTCAACAATCCTGGCACTTCCTGATGGTAGTAATGATTATAGACTCAGCTTGATAGTGATGCTTTGTTGAATCACAGAATATGCTGGGATGAGAAGTTCTATCTTCAATGTTTTATAGCTGGCGATTTTTCATCCAGACTGAGATGTCTTATGATGCATGCTGAAATGCATCCTGACTCCAAGATGTTCTCTGAAGGGAAGGACATATATGTAATTTGCTTCCATTAACTTAGCAATTGTATGAGAAGCTTTGATAAGAGATGATTGTTCCCAATGAGGTGTGTATAATGAGAAGAGGTGAAGGAAAGTTGCAAATCCTATAGGTACACCAATCATTACCTGATGAGACATGGACTTTGGTGTATCACTGTATCAAAAGATGCAGATAGATCTAACAGGATAAGAATTGCAAACTTGACAGCAGCTCTCGGAGAGTTCAGTTCTCCCATTTCGAAAAATATTTCAGTGTGCTGGGGTTTTTTTAAACTATTTTTAAACCGGATTACCTGCTGGACCAATCTCAGATAATCTGGTTTGACAATAGACCAGTTTGGGTGGAATACGCTAGGTAATCCTATGTGAGTAAAAGAGGAAATCTGATAGAAATTATATACAGCTATAAAATAATATATTTTTATATTTTTTATACAGATATAAAACTATACCTCTATCTCAAGACAAGGCAGGGGTAGCTCTCCTATGTGTGAGAGATTATTACAGGGCTGCTTAAATTAGGACTGCTAGGATGGTGCACACCTAGCTAGAGATTGAGGTGGAAAGAGATTGAATGTTCAATGGGGAGACGACGTCCAGTCAATATGTTGGCTGAAGACCCTTCATTAATTAGTCATCTTTCTGATTCCAACAACCCCTGGATAACTAGCTCCCTTAAGATATGGATTGATATAATTAAAAGACACCATCTGAAGGACAGGGTTAAAATCTTTAAATGGTTTGCATATGATCCAGATATCCATCCATTATCTGTAGCCGCTTATCCTGTTCTACAGGGTCGCAGGCAAGCTGGAGCCTATCCCAGCTGACTATGGGCAAGAGGCGGGGTACACCCTGGACAAGTCGCCAGGTTATTGTAGGGCTGACACAGAGACAAATAACCATTCATACCTGTGGTCAATTTAGAGCCACCAATTAACCTAAGCTGCATGTCTCTTGGACTGTGGGGGAAACTGGAGCACCCAGAGGAAACCCACGCAGGCACGGGGAGAACATGCAAACTCCACACAGAAAGGCCCTCTCCGGCTGCTGGGCTCGAACCCAGGACCTTCTTGCTGTGAGGTGACAGTGCTAGCCACTACACCACCATGCTGCCTGACCTAGGTTTCATGCCCAGTAAATATGAAAGGAGTTTTGTTGACGGGACTGGAAAAGGTCTTCCAGCATATCGCACGTTTTTGAATTGTGGTCTAGTTCTGAGCTCCCAGGAGCTGAAGAATAACATCCTTGATTTCCAGAATCAAGATCAGTTTAAATATTTACAAATTAGAGATTTTATCAGTAAGAAATTTCCAAAGATTGGCATCACGATGAGTCAAGAAATGTTTGATATTTTTCAAAAAGCTTATGAAGATGCTACGTATTGGAAGATTAATGCTAAATTGTACTTTGCTCTTCAAAATTTAAAAGGAGACCATACCTTGAAAATTAAAGTAAGATAGGAAGTAGAGGATCATTTCACAACACAAGAAGAATGGTGTAGAATCTGCAGACAGCAATTGCTGATAACAAGCTCTCCCTCCTAGAGAGTCTTTAGCTGGAAGAATGTGATTCATTTCTTCTATATTCCAGCTCAAATGTCTTAGTACTCTGACCAGGCTGACTGCTGGAGATCCTGTGGAGGAGCTGTGGCTAATCACCTCCTATTTATTTATTAATTAATTTATTTATTTATTTATTTGGAACTGTCCCTCAGTCACATCCTGGAGAAATATTCACAGCATCCTGGAGACAGTTTTTAGGATGAAAATTAATTTTGATTTTAAAATTATGTATCTGTGTGATCTGGAAGAGCTTCAAAGTGCAAAGTGAGATAAATGCTTGTTAAGATTATTATTAGTGGCATGTAAAAAAGGCTTTGACCAGAAAATGGCTTAAGAAGGATTGACTTTTGGTGAAGTAGCGTCATCTCACAGAAAAACATTAGAAAAAGCCAACCTTTTAATTGAAATAAATTTATTCAGAGAAAAATCCCTCATCAAGAAATAATTATTTTTCAACAAAAACACATGCACTATTATTGGCACCCATACATTTAATACTTTCTACAAGGGGTGCCAATAATTGTGGAGGGCACTGTATACACACTCTGAAAGTGTTGATGGGCTCTTTTTCCTTAAGCATCCTCACTTCAGTTCTCTTAAAAAAACAAACAAGCAACTACAGAGATATCATTAATGTTATTTCCATTGTTGTGAAGTGTCTCACCACTGAAAGAGAGATCCTTCATTCTGATAAAGTAATGAGCCAGTTTTCTCTTGCCTTCTCCAGTGTCCAGTTGATTTGCACCTCTTGCAGGAGAGACAATAAACTCCTGTGGTGAGCAATTCACTGGACATGTAGGTATGTTATTAGGTACACTGATGACATTTTTGGCAATTCTTTATTCTCACTTGTAGAGCTTAATTCATTACACACACACATAAACACATACATTCACTCACCAGTCAACTTATTAGGAGTACCTTCCCTTATACTGGGTAGGAACATAACAGCTTCAATTTGTTGTGGTATGGATTTCCAAGGTGTTGGAAATATTTTATTGAGATTCTGGTCCATGTTGACATGATTGCATCACATAATTGCTGCACATTTGTCAACCGCACATTCATGCTGCAAATCTCCCATTTTACTACATCCTGAAGGTGCTCTGTTAAATTCAGATCTGGTGACTGGGGAAGTACACTGATCTCATTGTCTTGTTCATGGAATCAATTTGAGATGACTTGTGCTTTGTGATACAGAACATCATCATATAAGACATAGCCATTATAAAATGTGATTCTTTGCTCAGAGTGGCCAAAAAGTGATGTACATGGTCTGCAACAGTTATCGCATAGTCTGTGGCATTCATACATTGCTCAATTGGTGGGGCTCAGTGCATGCCAAGAAAACATTTCTCACACCATTACATCACTACTGTTGAAACAAGACAGGTTTGGGTCCATGGATTCATGCTGTACTCCGAATTCTGACCCCACTACACTGATCTCCATGATGCAGTAGAAATCAAGATTCTTCAGACAAGCCAATGTGGGTTTTTTTTTCTTTTAATTTGTCATAGTGGGCGGCACTGTGGTGTAGTGGTTAGCGCTGTCGCCTCACAGTAAGAAAGTCTGGGTTTGAGCCCGTGGCCGGCAAGGGCCTTTCTGTGCGGAGTTTGCATGTTCTCCCCATGTCCACGTGGGTTTCCTCTGGGTGCTCCAGTTTCCCCCACAGTCCAAAGATATGTAGGTTAGGTTAACTGGTGACTCTAAATTGACCGTAGGTGTGAATGTGAGTGTGAATGGTTGTCTGTGTCTATGTGTGAGCCCTGTGATGACTTGGCGACTTGTCCAGGGTGTACCCCATTTTTTGCCCGTAGTCAGCTGGTATAGGCTCCAGCTTGCCTGCGACCCTGTAGAACAGGATAAAGAGGCTAGAGATAATGAGATGAGATGAGATTTGTCATAGTCTGTGCATTCACACCAGTGAATCATCTAGTCTTAGTAACAATATAATACCAGTGTAGTTCTTCACTTGCCAGGTACTCCCTGTGGGTTGAAACAGACAGCAGGTCTCACATATGGAGTGCTGGTGATTAATTTCTTTAATATTAAAGGTGCTGACTACAAATTTGAATTCTGGGCAAAATGTTCTACCGTATGTCTATAGTTGTTGGAGTTTCGAGATGTTGCAATGCTGCACACACCATGTACCCTATGTGTCACTGTTTTGCCAAGATAAAATGTGTCCCAAATTTTACGATTCTGAAAATTGCCAAAGGAAGTGAGCAGCAATACCATGTGACCACTGTGGGGCATGTTTGACCTACTTTTAACCAAAACAAGTCAGCATGGGCAAACATGGCAGACTCCGCTCTCCTGCCAGCTAAAAGCCAGAAGAAAAGGAAAGTCTGTCTAGTGAGTACAACTGCAAGATTGAGCAAGGTTAGATGACGTAATTTTTCTGGACAGAAAAATGCTAGCTAGCGCTTAGCTATCTTAGCCTTAGAATGCATGGGCTCAACTCCAGGGTAGCAAGTATGGAGTTATAGGGGCCTTTCATGTGACATCATCATAACTGTGGATTTGTTTATCCAGCCAAGCTTTGTGTTTGACAATGACTTGCACAAGTGTACGTGAGTGGTTAAGCCAAATTCAGTACATCTACAGCTAAACTTGTAGAAGTTGCATCTAAAAGAACAATGCCAGAAACCTGTAGTGCTTTTGGATGTAATAACAGATGTTGAGATAAGCCTGGTTTAACTTTTCACTACTTCCTGGCAAACGCAGAAATATGAGAAAAATGGTTAGCTGCAGTTAAACAAAAAGACTGGATGCCAACAAAACATTCCCGTGTGTATAGAGGACATTTTATATCTGGTTAGTGTGAAAGGTCTGTGCAATGTTAAAATGTATATCTGGATGTGGGCTTTGGGTGCAATATATTTTATTAGACTGAATGCTTGGCTAGACTAGCAGCATGTTTATGTAGTGATAATGTAGACTTGGCTAAACACCATCAAATATGATAGATCTAGGCCCTGACTTGTTTATTACTCTTAGAAATCCACGTTTGAGCTTACCTTTGCCATAATAAGGATTTTCTAATAATTATAATATTTTTTCTTTATTGGGAATTTCCCATAACATTCTGGCATGCATGAAACCTGCCTCGAAATATTGGTAGGCATCTGTACCTTTGTATGCCTTTAGCATCTCTCCCAGTGTATTTAGAAGTCCCAAATACTAAATAGTTCAGGATGTCATAGTATCCCAAATCCAGTAGCTGGTTTGCCGTACACTTTTTAAGTGGAATAAATACAGTTGTGGGTATATTAAGAAGAAAAAGCCTTTATTTTTGTCACATGTACACTCAAGCACAGCGAAATTCCTCCTCTGCATTTAAACCATCTGAAGCAGTGTGCATGCGCACACACAGAGTGCAGTGGGCATAATAAATAAATACATTTGTGGGTAAATTATATGGATCTGTGATGCCTGCATGTTTCAGCTTTTGGACGTAATGCGATCTGTTGGTATAATATAAATTTTTAATTAGCATGATATTTTCCACTTACCACCATCTTGGTGTGACTCAGTTCCATAATTATGTTAATTAGTTAAAGCTCCTCGCATTCAGCTATTTCCGTACAGCCATACTGTTTTCCTCAAGAGGTAGGAAAACAGTCCCAAAATGGAGAAAAGCAACCCTCAGCGCATCAAAATGATCACGTCTTGTCTGCATTACATTGTTCTTGCGAGACATACCAGTAGGAAAATGCCATGCACAATAAAAAAAATGTGAAAATTTCAGGTAAGTTTGCAGTCAGCACCTTTAAGATAAATCAGGGTAATCTGTACCTTTCTTGTTCTTGAATGATATGTTAGCAGTCATTTTTGATACCCAGTCTATTAATATGATTAATACACTTATGCATAGTCAAAGATTCCTGAAGTGGTATTGTAGTTAACTGTTGGTACAAGCACCTCTGTAGCCTGATTCTTTGCTCAGGCTAGTTTCTACAGTTGTCATGAATAATTCTTTTTCCCTCCTTTAACCTAGATCTTACCACAGTAAGACCAGTCCACGTGTTGCCAAGAAAAACTATGAAGCTCCAGTGCCAGACTACCCACCCAATAACAGAGTTAGTGCCAAGGACAGCATGAGGAATCTGAATGTGGGCTCAGGTAAGACAGTCATGTCTCGCAATGCACACACATGTGGACAGAATGAAGGCAAACTCTACTACATTGCAGAAAGGTGGCTTAGGGACTAAGGGACTGCCTCTCAAAACATATTACTGTATATGTACTTATCGTAATTGGGTCAAGCTAATATTTTTTTATCTAAATATTAATTACTAATTATGCCAGTGTATGTGTGTTTCACTTGAATATTTGAATGAAGGTCCAAGGCTGTAGCAGGAGGTTTAGAATACAATGAAAGTTTACTGAATATTTGAACTGATATCACTCTGTCAATTAAAATCTTTTGAGGCTGGAGCAGTTCAACCGTACAAATGTTTGTGTCAGCAGAAATGGCAGTAATGAGAAGAGATTTTCAAATGCATCATGGCACACATATATCACTGCAGTGTTTGGGATTAGCATTGAGATTAACATCTCACCCATGTATCAAACTGAGTGCAAATTAAAATGGAGTGCTTTCCCTGGCCACTTAATTTATTCTCCTTTAATGCAATTTCAATTAATTGATCACAGGCAGAGAGAAATTGATTTGGTGTCTGAGAAGCTTTATAGTTGGTGGGGGGTGGAAATGCAGAAAGAATTATTGAGTAACTTTTATGTAAGAATCATTTGAAATGTGAGATGGATTTGGTCTATACTGTATATAGTCTATAACTTCCTCACATAATCATTTTCTAGCGCTGTCTCAAGCAGTTAATTAAAGGTTAAGTAAATGAAAAAGGAGACATTGTATGTATCCAGCAGGCATTGACACCCCCTCCCAAAAGCCGCTCTTGCCACAGAGTGTAGAACACAGAGTGAACATCCACCCAATCTGAAATCTCTTAGAGACTGTAACAGGTTTTATCATAGGATTGCCTTGTATTTGGCGCCATCCATCTTGCCCTCAACCCTTACCAATTTCCCAGTCCACACTGATGAAAAGCACCCCAACATGCTGCCAGCAGCATGCTTCACTGTGGGGATGGTGTTCTCAGGGTGATGAGCAGTGTTGAGTTTCCACCAAATGTAGCATCTTATTGCCAGAAAGTTGCTGTCATCATACCAGAGAAACTTTTTTGGCTTGGCAGTCTCATATAGCTTTTCTTCTCTTCTCATTACTCCCATAAAGCCTAGGTTATTTTGTTTGTTTGTTTGTTTGTTTGTTTGTTGTTGGGTTTTTTTTTCGGAAGTATTATAGTATATAGGTTAAGGTTATCCTGTGAACAAGTCATCAACTCCCACAGAGTTGCCCTTGGCAGTTTGGTTGCTTGCTAATGTGCTTCATACCTGATCACTGACTTTTGGTGGACGGCCTCCTTGAGGCAGAGTTGCAGTTGTGCCGTATTCTTTCCTTTTTTAATAATTTGATAACCAGAGCTTGATGGATAGTTCTTCAGAATTTTATCCCAAACTTGTTTTGATAGCTCCTTGGTGTTTGTTTAAGTATGTTTTCTGACAAACTTGGAAGCCTTCCAGGAACAGGTGTATTTATACTGAGATCACATGATCTATCTGCCTGCCTGCCTGTCTTTTTGTCTGTCTGTCTGTCTACATTCTCAGTCTGTGCTGAAGTATCGTGTTGGGTTTTTTTAACAATCACATAAGCTCCGGATGTTGATATACTCTATCATCTGCACAGTTTCCCTTTCAATATCCACATTTGTCACACTTCTTGTTTTCGAGTAAGGCTGCAGTTTTAGTAATGTAACAATTCTTAGTAGTCCACAACAGCACAGAGTCACCTGTGTGTCAAGTCAGCACTTTCTGTAGGTTCAGCAGCCATCCAGTTGATCATTGTCTTTAAATGTCTTTTTGGAGATCTGCAATTTTTCTCAATCCTATCCTATCTGATCCATACACTACAATATTCACCCAGTAAGAAAAATTAGTATATATTTGAAATGTTCCATAGTGTTTTTGTCTGCTATTTTGTTAGTATAGCATAAGCAAATGTTTCTGCTCTAGTGCTAGAGACTCGCTGCACTGCTTCAAGTTTTGTATGCTGTCAGCTCATTGGGAACGAGAGAGTTAGAAGATTGCCTGATTAATCCAGATCATTCACTGCTTGTTCTGTTTACTGGACTGTGCTATTTAGTTGAACATTTTGTGCTCACTTTATCAACTGACACTAAATGTATCAGTCGTATTGCTGAGGAGGCACAGATTGAGGCAAACACTGATAGAAGTGTTATTCTTTAATGTGCTTTGGACTCTTTCTTGCTGATGATTTATTGTGATCTGGTTCAGTTACTTCCTTTTTTTTCCCAGAGTAAAGCTGTTATGCTCAATAAGCCAATATTCATGGAATGACATACTTTATTTAAATGGTCTCTTGTAAGATGAGTGTAGGATGGCTGTCAGTTTAAGGTGGTGTTTACATTAGACCGTATCTGTATCGTTTTCATCGCGGATGCACTGTCCGTGCACATTAAAACGCCAGGAAACGACTCCACAGGCGGAACAGTTTGAATCCGCCAGGGCCCACGTATTCAACCCAGTACGTATCTGATCCGGTGCTGTGTAAACATTGAGGAACGAGGATACGCAGTGCTGAGCTCTAGCTGACGTCGTCATTGGACAACGTCACTGTGACATCCACCTTCCTGATTCGCTGGCGTTGGTCATGCCATGTTGGTCATGTGACGGCTCAGTCCCGAATCACTGCTCGTGCGCTTCACTCGCGCGCTCTGTGAGCTGCGCAGGGCCGGAGTGCGCACCCTCCAGAGGGCACTCGCTGTTCAGGGCGGAGTGATTTGGACCGCAGGATGCCTGACTGCAGAGGAGGAAGCGCTGAGCCGCACTGAGGTTTATTTACACATTTCAACTTACGTGCCGTCTAATTAGTCATGTGATTAGCGTATCCGTGTATTGGCGTTGCTGTGTGCACGCGAATCGTGTATTGGCGTTGCTGTGTGCACGCGAATCGTTTTAAAAACATTAATCTGATGATCCGCTGATACGGTCTAATGTAAACACCACCTAAGTCTCCCCCCAGACACAAGTAAAGCTGTGCCTGTTCACTTTAATAGTTGCTCATGCAGCTGTCTGCTCCTCAGAGAAAGCTATGTCCAACCTGTTATTTTCAATCATTTTCATAGAAAATACTGACCAATTTCTACTTTTGTTCCATTCATGGCACATTCACCTTTCTCTTATCTCTTTGTCACTTTTTGCTTCTTACCTTAATTTGTCCATTTTATCCCTGTTTCTTTCTCGCTGCTCATCATCTCATTATGAAAGAATTCTCTCTCTCTCTCTCTCTCTCTCTCTCTCACCCACCCTCTTTCCACTGATCAGACAGCACTTTGCTAGGTGAGCACCTAAATTTAAATATGTGCTTTCCATTTCAGACATAAATCCTGTAACATTCATATGAAATCTTTGCTGAGCTGAACGTCTGAAATCCTCTGGTGTATTTGCTTGTATTGAAATGGTAGAACCCTTTTGCATCGCACTGTTTCCTCACTGTTTCCTTTCAAAGCATTCTGCCCAACAGTCATTCATTCAGGAGACAGATATTCTACTTCTCTGTAGTTAAGAGGGAAGCCATATCTTTAGACTGCTTCAGCATGGTGAGCTGAAAGGACAGTTTAGCTATTTTAGGGACAGTTTAGCCATTTTAGTGGATAGTGATTAGTGCATATCAGTGTTCTTCTGATAAATGTTGAAGCCTGGCAGAGCTGGTATTTTGCTCACATGTATCAGTTAATTACGATGATGCTTTCCCATGCACCAGTACTTAACAGGGCTCAGACAAGAAGCTCCAAATCTTAGATTTATTGATATTACAACCCTGATTCGAAAAAAGTTGGGACACTGTATGAAGTGTACAATAAAAACAAAATGAAATGCTTTGCAAATCTTTTTCAACCTTTATTCAGTTGAGTACAATAAAAAGACAAGATATTTAATGTTCAAACTGATAAGCTTAGGGTTTTTTTTGTTTGTTTTTGTAAATATGTGCTTATTCTGAGTTTGATACCTGCAATATGTTCCAAAAAAGTTAGGACAGGGGCATGCTTACCACTGTGTTACATCATCTTTTCTTTTAACAACACTCAGTAAGCATTTGGGAACTGAGGTTGGGCTGAAAGTGCCCTTGAGCAAGGCACCTAAGCCCCAACTGCTCCCCGGGCACTGTAGCATAGCTGCCCATTGCTCTGGGTATGTGTGTGTGCTCATTGCTCACTTGTGTGTGCATGTGCGTATTCACTGCTTCAGATGGATTAAATGCAGAGGAAACATTTCACTGTGCTTAAGTCTGTGCTTGAGTGTACATGTGATAAATAAAGGTTTCTTCTTGTTCTTCTTATAAGCTGCTACGGAGACTGTTACCTTGCCGTGGTGTAGCAGCTTGAGTGTCTCTATGACCCTAAGAGCGTATGCCGGTGGGGGCCTTCGGGTCCCGGTAGTTTTAACTTGCCGGACCCGGTCGAGGGCGAGAGACCAGACGAACAACAGTCTAGGGTCCATGCCCCTGTAAGAACTGAGCCTCGAGCGCAACAGCCTGTCTCTGACAAAGCATGGAGGTACCATAGCACCTGAGCAGATGAGATCCATCGGCGCGCAACAAGTAACATCATCAACAGGAACCAACGGTCAGCTATGGAGAGTGTGCTGAGCATACCACCTTTGAGGGTGCAACAGAGCTACATGCTAACTCTAGTCGGCCAGCATGCTTGGGTCAGTACCGCCAGGTGTCAGCCCGCTGACTCTTTCTTTGACCGCTTCACAAGTATATGTCACAGTGATATGCGGCTCTCGTAGTTCCACTCTGTGACAACGCTAGTGAAGGACGCAAGCACGGAAGTGGGCAGCCTGCTTGCTCGTGAGCAAAGGCCAGCAACCTCAGCTCATGAAACCTGAAATCCGCTACGAACTCTACACAAAGACAACAACAACAACCTCCACGTTGCACGCTTGGGCAGCCATCCGGCATTTATGACGAGCCTCGGGCAAATCCACCCGGAACCCCTGTCTCTGACACACCCAGATGTGCACGTAACATCATATCTCAGGTCAAACTTGCATCTTGGAATGTGCGCACACTATCAGACGCTTCTACGTCACGCCGTCAGGCCCCAGAGTGAAGATCAGCTCTTGTTGCAACTGCGCTAGAGTGACTAAACATCGACATTGTCTGCTTGAGCGAGTGCCGCATCCCAGGAGAAGGAGAGTTTACCGATGGCAACTACTCATTTTACTACTCTAGTTGTAGTTGTGAACAGCCAAAAATGGAAGGAGTTGCTATTGTTTTGAAGACAAAGTTGTGTCCCTCTATCATCAGCTGGTCTGGTGTCAACTCGAGGATGATGACCATGCGAGTTAAACTTGGAAGACACTGCAACGCCACCATTATAAGTGTCTATGCCCCCACCTTCAAGAGGCCCATGGAAGAGAAGATCCTCTTTTACAATCGACTGTCAACCCTGCTGTCAAAAGTCCCCAAAGGTGATAGATTATTTCTGCTGGGTGATTTTAATGCCAGAGTAGGATCTGACACAGCAACATGGCCAAACACCATCAGCCCGCACGGTCTTGGAGATGCTAACTCACAGGGCCACATGCTTCTCGAGATGTGTACCAGGTTTGGACTTACCATCACTAACACCTTGTTTGCCCATCCCGACATCCACAAGGGCACCTGGAAGCACCCCTGATCCAACAGATGGCATATGATCGACTTCATCATTGTCAGCCACCACTTCAAGAGCGATGTTATTGACTCTCGTGTGCGGCGCAGTGCTGATTGTTGGATGGACCACAGGTTTGTCTGTGCACGTCTTAAACTCAAATTCCACATCTCAAGACAAGCTAGAAGAAATGCAGGTCCGAAGAGACTGAACACCAATGCTCTAAAAGACCCGGACACCAGACGAAAGCTCCAAGAGAAGTTTGCCAGTGATCTGACCAACATCGATCACTCAGACCTTGATGAGCACTGGGATATACTAAAGAACACCATTTACAACACATCCAAGGAAACTTTAGGCATCCAGAAAAGGAGGCATTGCGACTGGTTCAATGAAAATGACCACACCACCAAGACACTACTTGAGGAGAAACACCAAGCTTTCAAAGCATACCTCAGTGAAAACAGCCCACAGTCTAAATGCAGATACCAACTAGCTATGAACAAGTGCCAGAAAGAACTGTGCAACATGAAAAGCAAATGGTGGCTTGACCAAGCCAAAGATATTGAATCCTGTGCTGAGCATCATGACTCCAAAGGGTTTTTCAAGGCAATCAAATTAGTCATGCAGAGAATAACATCTGGCCTCAGCCCCATCAATGACAACTTGGGCAACCGCCTCACAGAGAAGAGTGACATTCTCGGCCGATGGCAGGAGCACTTCAGCAATCTTCTGAACCAGCAAAGCACTGCTGACCCCGCTGCTCTTGACAACATTCCACAAGAGGAAGTGATCACCAGTCTGGAAGAAGTCCCCACTATAGAAGAACTCATAAAGGCCCTCAAGCAGCTGGCCCCAGACAAAGCCCCAGGACCTGATTCCATCCCCAGTGATGTCCTCAAGGCTGGTGGAGAACCCCTACTCCGAGAGCTGCACTCACTCCTAACTACCATCTGGGAAGAGGAAAGGGTCCCTCAGGACTTTAAAGATGGAGACATTGTTACCTTCTACAAAAAGGAGTGTCGCTTCACATGTAGTAACTATCAAGGTATCACCTTACTGGCTATGGTAGGCAAGCTTTACGCTAGAGTCATACTGAACAGAATCCGGCCCTTGGTTGAACGACATCTACCTGAAGCTCAGTGTAGCTTTAGAGGCGACAGATCCACAAATGACATGATATTTGCCTTACGCCAACTCATGGAGAAGAGCAGGGAACAACACTGTGAGCTCCACATAATATTCCTGGACCTGATGAAAGGCTTCGACACCGTCAACAGACTGCTCATGTGGAGCCTGCTGTTAAAAATTGGGGTCCCACCCAAGGTAGTTAACATCATCCGCAGCTTCCATGATGGCATGAAAGCAAGAGTCTCAATAAATGGAGAATTCACAGACCCATTTGAAGTAACAGCCGGGCTCAGACAGGGGTGCATTCTTGCACCAACCTTGTTTATCCTGTTCTTCACCTTTGTACTCAGGCACGCCTTCAAGGAGCTGCCAGGTTTTGGGGTGACCATCAACCATAAGCAGGATGGCAAACTGTTTAATACCAGACACCTGAAGAACAAGTCGGTGCCCACCACCACCATGGGAGTATTTCTATATGCTGACGATGCAACTGTTGCTACTGATAATGTTGAAGATCTCCAGACAGCCACCAACTCATTAAACTGTGCATGCAACAGTTGGGAACTAACAATCAGCAAGCCGAAGACAGAGGTATTACGTCAAAACTGTGCAGACCCTCCTCCAGTCATGTTTGATGACCATCAGCTCAAGAGGGCCAACAAGTTCACCTACTTGGGTAGTGTAATGACTGATGATGCATCACTAGATAATGAAATCAGCAGGAGAATATCAAGGGCTGCAGCTGCATACAAGTCCCTCAAATCCAGGTGCTGGGACAGATCAGGGCTATCTATTACAACAAAGCTCACAGTCTATCAAGCTGTCGTCCTCCCAACGCTCCTCTATGGTAGTGAATCATGGGCCACCCTTGCCAAGCACATCCACAGGCTTGAGGTATTCCATCAGCAGTCCCTCCAGCGCATTATGAATATCAGGTGGTGGCAGCATGTCACAAACCAGGAGGTCCTGTCCAGAGCAAAGACCACCACAGTAGAAACTATGCTAAGAGGCAACAGGCTGAGATGGTTGGGACATGTGTGCAGGATGGAAGAACATCGCTGTGGCAGCGGGGGCGTGGTCAAGCGCCGGTCTGTGACAGGAGGGCGGAGTTGGGGAAGGTAAGTGGCAGAATCGCTTCACCTGAGTGTGATTAATCTATGTTTTGTGTGTGTTCTCCCCAGTAAACCGGGCTATTTAAGGAGGGAGAGCAAGAGCAGAGGAGCTCTCTCCACAACCCGAGGACCGGAATGTGTGTGCGTGCGTGTGTGGCTGAGAGAGAGAAGAGGAGAGAGAAGATGATGACAGCCGTTGTCCTGCCGCCGGGACAGCCGCCAGATGATCCTCCGCCAGTCCTACGGCCTGATCCAGCGACGCCGGGCGGTGGCACTGGACCCCCTCCGCGGTTCCGGCGGGTAGGCGGGCGATGAACTGTTCCAGAGCCACCTGGTCGATGATCCCCTCGGCGTCGCGATCTTCGGCCCTCAGCCACCGCCAGCAGGCGTCCCGGAGCTGCTGGCCGAACGCGAACGGGCTGCCGACTTCCTCCATTCGCAGCGCGCGGAAGCGCTGGCGCTGCTGCTCCGGCGTGCGCCCCACGCGCTGGAGGACAGCCCGGCGAAGGTCAGCGTAGGCCAGCCGGTGGTCGGCGGGGAGCTGTAGTGCGGCTAACTGCGCCTCTCCCGTCAGGAGGGGGAGGAGGTGCGCCGCGCGCTGCTCCATCGGCCACCCCGAGGCTTCGGCGACCTGTTCGAACAACGCGATGAATGCCTCGGGGTCGTCCTGCGGGCCCATCTTAGTCAAGATGATGGGAGATGGGCCCGCGGCCGGGGCGCTGGTGGACCCCGCCGACGCGAGGAGGCGCCGGAACGCCTCTCGGTCTTCCTGTTGAGCCAGCACCAGGGCTTCGAAGCGCTGCTCCTGCTCCTTCCGGAGCGTGACGAGTGCCTGGTGCTGGCTCTGCTGAGCCGTGGCGAGGGCGTGGATCAAGTCCGCGAACGGGGAGGATTCCATGGGGCTGCAGGACAGGTGCTCCATGATTCCCGGGTTTCGGCACCACTGTAAGGTTCGCTAGATGTGGGTGGAGCACAGAGGACGGCAGGACAGAGACTGAGTTTGCAAAAACTCTTTTATTTTCACTTTTCAGTGGAAACGTTTCTCTCTCAGCCACACACGCACGCACGCACATTCCGGTCCTCGGGTTGTGGAGAGAGCTCCTCTGCTCTCGCTCTCCCTCCTTAAATAGCCCGGTTTACTGGGGAGAACACACACAAAACAGATTAATCACACTCAGGTGAAGCGATTCTGCCACTTACCTTCCCCAACTCCGCCCTCCTGTCACAGACCGGCGCTTGACCACGCCCCCGCTGCCACAATCGCATCCCCAAACAACTTCTGTTTGGAAAACTCAAGAATGGCTCCCGAAATCACGGCAGACCCCTAAAAAGATGGAAAGACTGTGCCAAAGATGACATCAAGTGTTATGGCATCAACCCCTCATCCTGGTTCCAGGAGACCACAGACTGAGACAAGTGGCCTCACAACCTAAGATGGGGCAAGACCACCTCAGAGACCCAACTGACAACCCGTGCCGCTCAGCGCCGCCAGAAGCGCCGTGACAGAGTTCCCTATTGTCGCCAGCGACAAGGATTGCAGTGAGTGAGTGAGTGTACGTGTGATAAATCAAGGTTTCTTCTTGTTCTTCTTCTAAACTGAGGACATTAACTGTTGAAGTTTTGAACCTGAAATTCTTTCCCGCTTAGAAAGGGAAGCAAGATACCTGTAAAAAGTACAAGCCCAGAGTACCGCAACCCAAAAGAGCCTTTTGGTCGAAGGTGGACACCCTGTTGCCAGGAGGCATTTGATCCAATAATCCAAAAACTGACTTTAGCTCCTGCTTTGGGTTTTGCAGACCCCCAGCTTCCTTCCATCCTGCATACTGATGCAAGTACAATCGGCTTGGGGGCTGCATTATATCAGCTTCAGGATGGCCAAGTGAGAGTCATAGCTTTTGCAATTCAGGAACTTTCAAAGAGTAAAATGAAGTATCCTGCCCATAAACTAGAATTCTTAGCCCTCAAGTGGACAGTCATTGAGAAATTCTCTGACTTCTTATGTAGCACGGACTTCACAATGGTGACTGACAGTAACCCACTGGCTTGTGTCTTAATATCTGCAAAACTTTGTGATGAGTTACAGGTGGCTGTCCGCCCTTTCCACCTATTCCTTCCAACTCCAGAGTCGGCAAGCAAAACCTAGATACTGATGCACTGTCTCACCACTCTTATGGTGCACCTGAGGATGATTCCACATCACAAAAGGAAAGTGAGAGAATCTGGCAGTTCACACTTCATCACCTAAGTGACAATGAATCGCTCTCACACACTGTTCCTCAGGATGTGGTCCAGGTGATCTGTGACCGACACATTGTCACTATTGCTGATGACAGCAATGCTGAACTCCCAAACCCCAGATTAGCACTAGTCGAATCACTTGTTCATCGTGTCACAGCCATCCCAGACAGCTTTCAGGAAGAGCAAGTTGATGGGTTCCCTCTTATTCTCTCTCCTTCTGAGGATGAGCTGAGGGAAAAGCAGAGCTCAGACCCTGCAATCAGGAAGGTGATCATTCAGATAGAAACTGGTCATACGCCACCTTCCAGTCTTGGGACAGAACCTGAACTCCCTTTGCTGTTATGTGAGCTCAACTCATTGGAGCTGCATAATGGAGTGCTCTATCGAAGGAGACAATATGGACCTAATATAATCTTTCAGCTTGTGCTTCCTGAGGAACTGAGATCAGTGGCATTTCAGAGCTTCCATAATGATATGGGCCACAATGGAGTCAAGCAGACAGTGGATCTAGTAAAAACCAGATTTTACTGGCCAAAGGTGTATATGGCCATTTGAAAAGATGATCAGAACCTGTGAGCATTGTGTTCGCTGGAAATCCCTACCTGAGAGAGTCGCACCACTGATGAGTATAAAGACAAGTAAGCCTCTTACACTGGTGTGTATAGACTTCTTATCCTTGGAACCCAATCGGTCCAACACAAAGGATATATTAGTCATCAGTGATAATTTCACTAAGTACGTGGTGGCTGTACCAACTCCAAACCAGCGAGCATGTACCATAGTAAAGAGCCTGTAGGAGCGCTTCGTATGTCACTATGGCTTTCCAGAGTGATTGCATAATGACCAAGGCCCTGACTTTGACTCAAAGACCATCAAGGACCTCTGTGAGCTCATTGGCATAAAGAAAGTGCATACCATTCAAGAGGAAATCCAGTTGAGAGAGTCAGCCACACTCTTCTCCAAATGCTTGGGACACCAAGCCAGCATGAAAAACGGCACTGGAAAGACTTTATTAAACCTCTTGTCCATGCATACAACTGCACAAAATGTGAAATGACAGGGTTCTCTCCCTGTGAGTTAATGTTTGGGAGACAACCAAGGCTTCCGATCAATCTAGCCTTTGGGTTGCCCATCAACGTTGACAAGAAGCCACATTCCCAGTATGTCAGTGATTTGAAATGTTGCTTGGAAAAGAGTTACAAAATTGCAGCTTCTAATGCACAAAACAACACTGACTGCAATAAGGTGCAATTTGACAAATGAATCATCAGTTCAACTCTGGAGGTGGGCGATAGAATCTTTGTCAATGTTAAGTTGCGTGGAAAGCACAAACTAGCTAACAGGTGGGAGGATGATGTATACATTGTCCTCAAGAAAGCTGGTGAATTGCCTGTCTACACAGCCAGACCTGAAGGTAAGGATGGACCAGTGCACACCTTACATCATGACCTGCTCCTCCCTGCTTCTACCTGCAACAATTTTGATGGATGAGTCTCTGAAACAACCTTCAGTCAGGTAACGGAGGACAAGATAGAGTCTCATCAATGAGAGTGAAGAGGAGGAATGTTCTTACTCAGAGGATGTACCTCTCTCCCTCCTCATACCCAAGAACCTGATGTGCTCATCACAGTCCATGAGATGCATAAATCAAATTCTTGTGTGACCACACAACCGGATGCACCTAATGTGTTGTCTACTCCTGTATTGTCTACAGTTGAACCTCTTGCAGAGTACAGTGCAGACGACCTGTTCGCACAGAACTTACCTGAATTCCTAGTGTCTGAAATTGAGGAGCCTGTAAAGGAAAACCTACCTGAACTAGTCAACTTACATGATGAAAACATCCCATCTGAATGTGACAATCTGCCCAAACCAGACCCCTTACCTGATTATGACAATACATGCTGATGTTCCTCTGAGTATGTGTGAGCAACCACCTGAGAAAACATCCCTCCATGTAAATGAGACATCTCCTGTGTTGTTGGATATGACTGCCAAAGAAGAGAGGAAAGCTGCAGATGAAAAGTCTGTAACTGAACTGTCCGAACCAGTGGAAGTACAGAATGATGGACTCAAAGATGCTCAAACCCCTCTTCGTCGCTCTCATGGGCAGCATAAGGAACCTGAGAGGTTTCAGTGTATAAGATTAGGTAGTCCATTATTGTATGTGGTGAAGTCCCTCTTCCAAGGTCTGAATGATGCTTTTGCAAGTTCCCTGCAACCTGTGACTCAGCCATCACCATGCAAATGCACAGGGACGTGCATACCGTCAAGAGGGGAGGGTGTAACCCATCACAAAAGGGTGTAATCTAGTGGCTTACATGTAAAAAAAAAATTGAAAACCCATAAAATTATTATGAATTAGTGATTTTATTTTCGTTATTTTATTATTCCAGTAAATTAAATTTTCCAATGTTCATAATGTTTAATATTCAGTAAATATAAGCAGATTGCTGATATATTAGTTGGCCAATCAGCAATCAGCTGACTGCAGGTAGTCCCACCCACTTGCTCAGGTGTGTCTGTGAGTGAAGGAAAAACATTCTTTGTCACGTGTGGAGAGAGAAAAAGCACTGCACTGTGTGTATGTGGAGGATGTAAAAACAAGCAAGAAGCAGAAGAAACGTGAGTATATGCAGCTAAAATCAGCCAACCACTGTAAGCAAAAGTGTTAAAATTTAAGTGTTTATGCAGCGCTACAATCTGTATTAGATTAGATTAGATTAGATTAGATTAGATTAGATTAGATTAGATTAGATTAGATTAGATTCACTTTATTTATCCCACATCGGGGAAGTTCACGTGTTACAGTAGCAAGAAAATGTCAAACAGATAACAAATAAAACTGAAATAAAAATTAGACAAATGAAGAATTCAATACAGAGGGCCATTTGCATTATCTACCATGAAAAAGTATAGAAAAATTGCCTTATTGAGAGGCTCGGAAAAATTGCACATTACAGGTAGACTCTGTATATATGCACACGCACATACGTAAATTATATATATAAGTATGCATAAAAATAGTTTAGGGCCTATATTATTGCACATAATAATTGCATCGATGAGAGATGGCAGAGGTAGTAGTGGTGAAGTAGTGCAAATTAAACAACAAACAGGTTATTGGTGCTACATTACAAGTTATGAATGTTATACAGTCTGACAGCAGTAGGTATGAATGACCTGCTGTACCTCTCCTTCTTACACCGTAGGTGTAGCAGTCTACTACTAAAAGAGCTGCTTAAAGCCCCCACAGCCTCATGTAGGGGGTGAGAGGGGTTATCCATGATTGAGGTCAGCTTGGCTAACATCCTCCTCTCACCCACCACCTCAATGGAGTCCAGAGGACAGTCCAAGACTGAGCCAGCCCTTCTGACCAGTTTATTAAGTTTGAAGTCTGAACTTCCACAGCCCAAGCAAACCACAGCGTAGAAAATCACTGATGCTACCACAGAGTCATAAAAAGTCCTAAGCAGTGTCCTGCACACACCAAAAGACCTCAGTCTTCTCAAGAGGTGGAGACGACTTTGGCCCTTCTTGTACAGGACATCTGTGTTGTTAGTCCAGTCCAGTTTGTTGTTGAGGTGAACACCCAGGTATTTGTACTCCTCCACGATCTCGATGTCCAAACCCTGGATGTTCACTGGTGCAGTTTGGGAAACCGTCCTTCTGAAATCGATCACCACCTCCTTTGTCTTGCTAGCATTGATGTGCAGGTGGTTCAGTTCGCACCAGGTGACAAAGTTCGTGATGACCTCTCTGTACTCCAGATCGTCCCCCTCTGACACATGTCCAACGATGGCTGTATCATCAGAGAACTTCTGGAGGTGGCAGCTGTCCGTGTTGTAGCTGAAGTCAGATGTGTAAAGTGTAAAGAGGAAAGGAGAGAGCACTGTACCCTGTGGAGCCCCCATGCTGCAGACTACCACATCAGACACACAGTCGTGGAGCCTTACATACTGCAGTCTGTTAATGAGGTAGTCGATGATCCATGCAGCCAGGTGGCAGTCGACACCAGCTCCCTCCAGCTTCCCCCTAAGCAGTGATGGCTGGATTGTGTTGAAATCACTGGAGAAGTCAAAGAACATGATTTTCACAGTGCTTCCAGTGCCCTCCAGGTGCAACAGTGACCGGTGTAGCAGGTAAATGACAGCGTCATCCACACCAATGCCCGGTCGATATGCAAACTGCAGGGGGTCCATCTCGCTGTTCACCAGGTGTCGGAGGTGGGAGAGAACAATCCTCTCCATGATCTTAATGAAGTGAGACGTTAAAGCTACTGGCCAAAAGTGGTTGGGCTCCCTGGGGTGCGCAGTCTTGGGAACTGGAACCACACATGATGTTTTCCACAGAAGTGGAACTTTCTCCAGACTGAGGCTCAGGTTGAAAATGTACAGAAGAATCCCACAGAGCTGATCTGCACAGTCCTTAAGCAGTCTGGAGTTGATACCATCAGGGCCAGCAGCTTTCCTCGTCTTGATCCTCCTCAGCTCCTTCAACACCTGATCAGCTTTTATGGAGAGGCGAGGGGTGTAGCCGAGGTGTGACTCCTGTAGAGTGAGGTCGGGGGTGAGGTGTGTGGATTGGTCTGGCAGGGAGCGGAGGGGGGTGATGTGGTGTGAGGAGGGAGCTGTTGGTGTCAGAGGTATTATGAGGGGGGGGGGGGAGTGATATCACAGACCGGTCAGGACTATGGTGAGTGGGGGAGAGTGGGGTGGCACAGTCAAATCTGTTGAAAAAGAGATTCAACTCATTTGCCCAGTCCTGGCCCCCAGATACAGGGCCCCTCCCACTGTTCTTTGTGTGGCCAGAGATGGTTTTCAGGCCTCTCCATACCTCTCTGGTGTTGCTCCCCTTGAGGTGCTCCTCCAGCTTCCTCCTGTAGCTGTCCTTACCTCTCCTTATCCCCTCTTCAGCTCCCTCTGCACTCTCCTCATCTCCTCCTTGTTGCCAGATTTAAAAACCCTCTTCTCGTTTAATAGGGCTTTTAGTTCAGAGGTCACCCAGGGTTTATTGTTGGGAAAACACCGTACCTTCCTGACTGGCACAGTGTTTTCAACACAGAAATTAATGTAATCCGTGATGCAGGTTGTCAGGCTATCAATATCATCCCCATGAGGTTCACACAACACATCCCAGGCCGTGGTGTCAAAGCAGGCCCTCAGTGCCATACTGGTCTCCTCAGACCAGCTCCTTACATACCTCTTGGTGGGTGGTTGTTTATTCACCATAGGTATGTATGTAGGGGACAAGTGAACCAGATTGTGGTCAGAACGGCCCAGCGGGGGGAGGGGTGATGAACTATATGCGTCCTTGGTGTTCACTTACATTAAATCCAAAGTTCTCTTGTCTCTGGTGTGGCATTTCATATACTGAGTGAAGGTTGGGAGAGTGGAGGACAGGGAAGCATGATTGAAGTCACCGGAGATTAGTAGCAGGGACTGGGGGTGCGATGTCTGAAGCTTTGACAGTGTAGTGTGTAAGAGCTCACAGGCTGCAGCAGCATCGGCCGCTGGGGGGATGTACACAGTTATCGCGATAACGTGCGAGAATTCTCTCGTGAGGTAATATGGTCGAATGCTAACTGCTAGCAGTTCAGTGTTTTTACTGCAATACTGCTCCTTTACCCTGATGTGCCCCGGGTTACACCATCTGTCATTCACAAACATCGCTATACCCCCTCCTTTCCTCTTACCACTCTCCTTGGCTTTCCTGTCCGCTCTCACGAGTTGAAATCCGTCCAGAGTGACGTGCGAGTCAGGTATTAGCTGTCATTGTTATCTTTTATGTCTGTGTATTTTTCTGGGACACTCATTCTTTACTGCTCCACAAGCGAGGTAATTCATTTATTTAAGAATTTTGATTATTTCGACTTCATTTCACAGTAAAAGCTAGTTTGTCTGAGTTTTGCACTGTGACTGACAAAGTTCTTGAGATTCAGTTGGTCGGATAGCTTTGGTATTAGAACCTCGTGGCTTTACTGGGTGCCACCATTTTGTGTGCATGTCCAGCCCTTCACATGAAATCAGTGAGATAGTTCATTTCAAATGAAGGATTTTGTTTATTTTGCACTGTGAATTAAATTTTTGTATGATTTGCTGAATGTGAAGCTAGTTTGTTATAGGAACAGGTTCATTTACCATGTTATTTTTCAATGAATAGGATTTATCTGTTCTATTTTGCACTTGTATGTAAAACTTTATTGGGTCCATTGTGCAGTTTGTGTGTACAGCCAATTTATTAAAGTTTATATTGTGAAAGGTTAAAGGCATGTGTCACAGGTAATCAGTAATGCATGTTATTGAAGATCTTGTTCTTGTATAAGGGTGGAGCACAGAAGACGGCAGGACAGAGTTCAGGTTGATACAGCGTTTTATTGCTACGCTTTTCAGCGAACAATTATTGCGAAATTTACAGACACACACACAATCAGCGTCTGGTTCGGGGAAGAGCTCCTCTGCTCTCGCTCTCCCTCCTTAAGTAGGGCGTGGTCACTGGGAAGACACAGACACAGGTTAATTGATATCAGGTGTAGTGATTCTGCCACTTACCTTCCCTGACTCCGCCCTCCTGTCACAGACCGGCGCTTGATCACGCCCCCACTGCCACATACCCCCACCGCCCGACTCAGGCCGGGCGGCTGTCCGGCCTGCAGCCGACTCCCCCCCTTGACGGGAGAGGAAGTCCTCCACGACCATCTGCGCCCCCAGCCTGTGGACCACCTTGAAATTAAAGGGCTGGAGTGCCAGATACCAACGGGTGATCCGCGCGTTGGCATCCTTCATCCGGTGGAGCCACTGGAGGGGCGCGTGGTCCGAACAGAGGGTGAAAGGGCAGCCCAGCAGGTAGTAACGGAGGGCGAGGACCGCCCACTTGATCGCCAAGCACTCTTTCTCGATGGTGCTGTAGCACCCCTCACGCACCGACAGCTTCCTGCTGAGGTACAAGACAAGGCGGTCCTCCACCTCCTGGGACAAAACAGCCCCCAGCCCTCTGTCCGACACATCCGTCTGCAACATAAAGGGGAGAGAGAAGTCAGGGGAGTGTAAAAGTGGCCCCCCACACAGTGCAGCCTTTACCTCAGAGAAAGCCCGCTGGCATTGCTCCGTCCACTGGACCGGATCTGGTGCCCCCTTTTTAGTTAGATCAGTCAGCGGGCTGGTGACGTCCAAATAATTAGGTATAAACCTACGATAATAGCCAGCCAGCCAGCCCCAGGAACTGTCTCACCCCCTTTTTGGTCTTGGGGCTCGGGCAGGCCGCAATTGCTGCCGTCTTGTTAATTTGGGGACGCACCTGCCCGTTGCCCAAGTGGAAGCCCAGATACCGTACTTCCACCCGCCCAATCGCACACTTATTTGGGTTGGCTGTGAGCCCCGCTCGCCTCAGCGACCTAAGGACGGCCCTCAGATGTTCGAGGTGCCTCGGCCAGTCGTTGCTATAGACGATAATGTTATCGAGGTAAGCGGCCGCATAAGTGGCGTGGGGGCGGAGGACCCTGTCCATCAGCCGCTGAAACACAGCGGGCGCCCCAAACAGCCCAAAAGGAAGTGTGACGAATTGGTATAATCCGAACGGTGTGGAAAAGGCCGTTTTTTTCTCAGGATAGTGGAGTCAAGGGGATCTGCCAATATCCCTTTGTCAAATCCAGTGTCGAATAAAAGCGAGCCGTGCCTAGTCGATCGAGCAACTCATCAATCCGAGGCATTGGGTATGCGTCAAATTTAGACACCGCATTGACTTTTCTATAGTCCACACAGAACCGGACCGACCCGTTGGCCTTGGGTACTGTGGGACTCCTCGACGATGCCCATTTCGAGCATGGCCTCGAGTTCTTCCTGAACCACCTTTTTTTTGTTTACGGGTAGCCTGTAAGGGCGGCTACGCACTACCACCCCCGGGGGCGTCTCTATGTGGTGTTCTATGAGGTCAGTGTGACCGGGCAGGGGCGAGAACACATCCGAAAACTCGGTCTGCAACTGGGCGACCTCCGCGAGTTGGGTCGGGGAGAGGTGGTCTCCACAGGGGACCAGAGGGGTACGTGATGCTAATGCCCCTTTTTGAACCTCCGGCCCCAGCTCCGCCTTCTCCGGAACCACCGACACCAATGCCACGGGGACCTCCTCATTCCAGAGTTTAAGCAGATTGAGGTGGTAAATCTGTAGCGCCCCACCCCTGTCTGTTCGCCTCACCTCGTAGTCGACATCTCCGACTCGCCGTGTGACCTCAAAGGGTCCTTGCCACTTGGCGACCAATTTGGAGCTCGATGTGGGCAACAGTACGAGTACTTTATCTCCCGGTGCGAACTCTCTAAGGCGCGTACCCTTGTTGTACAGGCGGGTTTGCCGTTCTTGGGCCTGCCGCAATTTCTCCTGGGTTAGGTGGGTGAGGGTGTGGAGTTTTGCGCGCAGGTCCATAATGTATTGAATTTCGTTTTTGCTCTGTGAAGGTCCCTCCTCCCAATTTTCCCGCAGCACATCTAGAATGCCGCTTGGCTTACGCCCATATAATAATTCGAACGGGGAGAACCCCATGGAGGCTTGGGGGACCTCTCGCACTGAAAACAGCAATTGCTCGAGCCACTTATCCCAATTATGTGCGTCCTCACTTACGAATTTTTAAATTATATTCTTGAGGGTGCGGTTGAACCGTTCAACTAAACCGTCCGTTTGTGGGTGATACACGCTGGTGCGGATCGGCTTAATCCCCAATAACCCATACAGTTCGCGCAGTGTCCATGACGTAAACGTGGTGCCTTGATCAGTCAGAATCTCTTTCGGGATTCCAACTTGGGAGATAACATGGAAGAGCGCCTCCGCAATACTGCGTGCTGAGATATTGCGCAGAGGCACTGCTTCCGGGTATCGTGTTGCATAGTCCACCAGAACTAATATAAAGCGGTACCCTCGTGCTGACCGATCTAATGGCCCAACGAGATCCATCCCAATTCTCTCGAACGGGGTCTCAATTAATGGTAGAGGGCGCAAAGGCGCTTTTGGAATAGCCGCTAGATTTACTAACTGGCATTCGCGGCACGCCATACACCACCTATGAACATCGCAGCGAATCCCCGGCCAATAGAATCGGGCCATTATTCAGGCTAGTGTCTTATCCTGCCCTAAGTGTCCAGCCATGGGATTAAAGTGAGCCGCCTGGAATACCAATTCCTGGCGGCTCTTTGGAATTAAAAGCTGCGTGATTTGCTCTTTCGTCTGAGTGTCCTGCGTCACTCGGTATAATCTATCCTTCATAATAGAAAAATAGGGGAAGGACAGGGTGGCGTTCGGCGGGAGCGTTTGACCATCGATTACTCTCACTTGGTCAAACGCATGCCGCAGAGTCTCGTCTCGCGACTGTTCTAATGGGAAATCCGCGAGGGATTCCCCGAGAGAGAGAGGAGGAGCCTCTGGCTCCTCACTCTGACGCAGAGATGACATAGACGGCTCTGTGACAGCTGCTCCCGCCAAGGCGACACCGGGACCTCCCCCTGCTGAAGTATGGCAGGACCCACTCTCCACTAAATGGCTCATCAACTCCCCAAATCCCGGCCAATCAGTCCCCAAAATTATCGAGTGGGTGAGGCGAGGATTAACCGCCGCCTTTACTATAAATTTTTTCCCTCTGAAAAAAACGTGGACCGACACCAAAGGGTAGCTGTGAACATCCCCGTGCACACACAACACCTTCACCCCCTGTGCTCCCCCCAATGCCTCGTTTTGCACCAGGCTTTGGTGAATTGAGGTTTGATTACAACCGGAATCCATCAACGCCTGATATGTATCCCCTTGAATACTCACCGGTATGCGATATGCTCCAGCCCGATCGAGGGCGGCTCCTGGCACGTAGGGGATCCGAATCACCGCGCCCACCTCCATTGCCGTGCACTGCTGTTGGAGGTGGCCCGGCTCCCCGCAGCACCAGCAAACCGGCCTGGGCTTCCTCTCTGCACCGGTGTTCTGGGGCTCACTCACCTGAGGGGGGGGGGGAGACAGACACAGAAGGGAGAAACGGGAGGGCACTGCAGGCCGGCTGGGGTGGTGCCGGCCCCCGCCTCCGCGGTGGGGGAATGGGGTGAGAACGGGACACAGGAGGAGGGGGAGAGAGAGAAGAGAAGAGGCTGTCTGCTGTCCTGCCGCCGGGACAGCCACCAAATGGTCCTCCGCCAGCTCGATGGCCTGATCCAGCGACGCTGGGCAGGGGCACTGGACCCACTCCGCGGTTCCTGTTGGCAAGCGTGCGATGAACTGCTCCAGTATCATCTGGTCGACGATCCCCTCAGCGTCGCGGTTGTTGGCCCTCAGCCACCGCCAGCAGGTGTCCCGGAGTTGCTGGCCAAACGTGAACGGCCGACCAACTTCCTCCAAGCACAAGGCGCGGAAGCGCTGGCGCTGCTGTTCGGGGGTGCGCCCCACACGCTGGAGGACGGCCCGGCGAAGGTCCGCGTAGGCCAGCCAGTGGTCAGCGGGGAGCTGTAGCGTGGCCAGCTGCGCCTCTCCCGTTAGCAGGGGGAGGAGGCGCGCCACGCGCTGATCCATCGGCCACCCCGAGGTCTCCGCGACTTGCTCAAAGAGCGTGATGAAAGCCTCGGGGTCATCCTGCGGGCCCATCTTTGTCAGGGTGAGGGGGACGGGCCCGCGGTGGGAGCGTTGGTAGACCCCGCCTACGCGAGGAGGTGCCAGAACGCCTGTCGATCCTCTTGCTGGGCCAACACCAGGGCCTCAAATCGCTGCTCCTGCTCCTTACGGAGCGTGACTAGCGCCTGGTGCTGGCTTTGCTGGGCCGTGGCGAGGGCGTGGACCAGGTCGGCGAACGGGGAAGACTCCATGGGGCTGTTCGGTGTCTGCGCTCCAGATCCCGGGTTTTGGCACCACTGTAGCGGTTCTTGTATAAGGGTGGAGCACAGAAGACGGCAGGACAGAGTTCAGGTTGATACAGCGTTTTATTGCTACACTTTTCAGCGAACAATTATTGCGAAATTTACAGACACACACAAACAGCGTCTGGTTCGGGGAAGAGCTCCTCTGCTCTCGCTGTCCCTCCTTAAGTAGGGCGCGGTCACTGGGAAGACACAGACACAGGTTAATTGACATCAGGTGTAGTGATTCTGCCACTTACCTTCCCTGACTCCGCCTTCCTGTCATAGACCGGCGCTTGATCACGCCCCCGCTGCCACAGCACATTAGTATATGATGGAAGCTACAGCTAGAACATACAGTAGTTACAGCAATGTGAATTCTCATATTTTTCTGACCCTGTCTGTTGACAGGTCAGGGTTGTGGGGTTTGTTTTTGTTTTTTTTTAATGGTTTCCTTCTTCGGTTGCCTATGAGGATTGGATCTGCTGGTGATATTGATGGCGAGCCTTCCCTTCTGAATAATCACTGGACCCATCCCACTGCTACTGCATTCTGTGGTGTAGTAGTCCTATCCCTGACTTGCAAGTGACGTCAAAGCAAAATCAAACCCTGATGTCGGCCATGTTGGTGGATATACAAATGCGGGGTCAAGTGACATTCCATACAAAACGTAGTCACGCGTGCACAACTCTTTTTGGTTTTCCACTGCTTTAAGCATTCTTTTTGCTATGTTATATCTTTGTGCTGTATATGGTTGTAGTCACAACAGTACTTGTGATTGTGGCACGTTCCAATTTTTTAGAATTCTGTCTGTGATTCGGAAAGAGGGCAAGGAAACTCTGCTTAGTACAGAGAGGAGACGAGGGAATCAGGACACTTCACCCAATGACCATTTCGTCCAATAGTTAAGACATTTCATCCAAAGCCTTTTTCATATGCACTATCAATTATTTTATATTTCAGATATTCCGGTGTTAGTGAATGAAAGCCCTGTGAGAGCGCTGCTTGGTGTCTAAAGATTTAACATGATCCAGCCGGCTTTAAAAATTAATAACTCGGCCAACGGAGCTCACAGCGAAGCTAAATTTTACAGGCACCTCCCTCTAAGCCTCCCCCTTCAAATGAGCATGGTCTCGGGTGAGTAGGACCACACCTCAGCCCAGGATTTGCAAACGAGAGCACTGCTTGGCACCTAAAGATTTAATACGATCCAGCCGGAAACATAGACATGCAAGCGAGCAGCCTGCAATGACAAGGGAGTTAACTCATCCCAGGGTCAGCAAGTGGCATGGGCCTACATGGTTTTTACCCCTCCCTCCCCAGTACACTGTTTAGTGTCGAAGCGCATGTACTATGGCACTCATTTGCTTTACAGAAATGTGCTTTGCTTTGGTCAAATTCCATTGAGAATTCCTCCTTTTTTTCGAACAAACAAATACCTCAAATATAAAATAATTGATAGCATATATGAAAAAGGCTTTGGACGAAATGTCTTCATTATTGGACAAGAAGGCATTGGACAAAATGACCTGTATTCATATTCGATGGTTGGCAGAAGCATCTTATCTTCAGAAAAGTCTGACTTTTTTTTAATAATATGGGTTAAAACCACACATATCTATCTTCGTTTGATCATTCAAATTGTGGTAATACTGAGAAAATTCAGCATTGTTTACAGACACACTTTCAGTTCTCTCTCCCCAACCAGAACGTGTGTGCGCGCACGCGCGTGCGTGCGGCTGGGAAGTGATAAAAGGCTGAAAAGCTAGCAATAAATACTTCATTGAGAACTCAGTTCTGGCCTGCCGTGCTTCTGTGCTCCACCCACCTGGTCCAATACTACACGTGATTACCCCGATATTCAACAAGATGTGTTATATTGTAATGAATGCCTTAGTTCAGTCATGGGACTTGTAGTTATTAACCCTTTGGTGACTGACCCCTTGAAAATGGTTCCTCCAGGAACGATGACATTTCAGTTGTCAAGACAACGGAAAAACTAAAATACAAAAACAGAAAGATACGTCACAATGCTCTTGTGCACAAAACAAAATGCTCTTGTATTTGTATTTGTATTTTAGTTTTTCTGTTGTCTTGACAACTGAAACGTCATGGTTCCTGGAGGAACCATTTTCAAGGGGTCAGTCACCATTAATGTGATGTTTCTTGTAATGTTAAGTTTGGCCACTAGAGGGCAGTTGGGTAATTGATTATTAATATTGGCTGTCTGTTCCCAAGTGTTCAGTTGTTTGATAAGCTGCATAAGAGACACCATATGGCCCTGACGAGACGGATAATTCCTCGTTGGAGCTAGGTGTCATTGCAGCCTGTTGTATTCATCAAACAAGTCAGTAAACAGTTAAACTTCATCCTGGATTCCTGTCGTGTCATTTCCACGCCTTGGAGACTGTGAGTAAACTGTATGCATGCACTCGAGGGAATCTGAAGTTAGTCAACCAGCACACCGAAAACTAGCAACTATAGCTAACAAACATCCGAAGACAACACGCATACAAGAAAGTAAACGACACGACACTGGTGTCAGAAGTGCAAGTTGCCATCATCTTTCAAGCGCAACGTGGAACACAGTAAGACCTTGCTTTGTAATTTAATACTTCAGTTTTCAATCTGCTGGACTTTTGGGCTGTAAACTATCCGTTGCCTAGAGACCACACATCTCCATAACAACAGGGGCACACCTTCACAGCTCTCAGTACCCACAGCAGAAGTGTCACAAACTGTAAATTCAGATCAGGTGATGCGAAGTTGCACATCACATGCTGTCCAAGATGACTATGCTCACCACAGCCTTCAAGAGCATTCAACTCAACACTCACCTGTGACAGTATCCCAAGCCACATCCATGACTAATCCAAATGCTGACGGCGCGACAAACCAATTCACTGCTGAGCTGCACGTCATTCAACAGCGGTCTCAGGGCACAGGCCCCCCTTGGCTGCTGTCTGATTCAGGCGCTGTGGACAGGGCCAGAGGCATGGAGAGGGAGAGAGGACGACAGCGTTTCACAGCTGCCACCCCTCGGACTTATGGCACCAGTCACGTACGACCCGATGTTCGCCCAACCACCACATATGATGGGCCTAGATCAAAAATGGCGACGTATGATGGGAAGGAGGACTGGGAGCCGTTCCTGTTGCCATTTGAAAGACTAGCTCGCAAATATGCATGGACTGGTGCTGAAAGAGTTGATAAGCTGCATGAATGTCTTCGTGGCGCTGCTATGCGCTATGTGTGTTCCCTTCCAGAACATATCAGAGAGGACTACACTCTGCTTAAAGAACACCTAACTCAACGCTTTGGTCAACGAGATCCTCCAACAACTGTTCGCAGGAGACTTGGAGAACTGCGGCAGTCAAAAGGGTCATCAGCTGAGTTTGCAGAGGAGGTGAGACGCCTAGTAACCTTCGCCTACCCTGGTGTAGAATTGCCCCTGCAAGATCAATTAGCTGCAGATGCTTTTTTTAAAGGATTGAAAGATCAGAAGCTAGCCTACGAGGTGATGAATAAAGATCCATGCATGCTGGCAGAAGCCCAGAAGCTAGTGGAGGCACACGAACACAACTACAAGGCTACAGTGGGGCGAGAAGTGGACCTGAAGGGTAGAACAAGACATGTATCTTGGGCTGATGATAATGACGAGATGGCACCTGTATCTCATTGTGTTCAAACCCCCACCTATGTCACAGCTGACCAGTTTAAAGGACTGTTAGAGAAGGTTGAGCAAATGCAGCTGACTCTTAGCCGTCTGCAACCAGTCATGAGTGACCAAAGAGGGCAGAGATACCCCGATCGTTCCCCTGGCAGAGAACATGGCCCCTATCATGACCAAAGCCGCAGGCAGCAGCAGCCTACTCAGCCACGTAGCAGTGCACGCACTACCTCTGCAAGCCTTCCTAGAAGCACAAAAGGGGCCTGCTATCAGTGTGGGGAAGAGGGGCACTTCAGGAGGGAATGCTCCAGGTCACTTAGTCCAACCACCCGGCACACTGCAACAAGCGAGCGTGAAATGGCTCGGGCGCGGACTCAGTCCCCAACACTGACAATCAGTCGTGCCACCAACCGAGGGCCAAGTCTTCACATTGCACTGAAGGTGAACAACACTCCAGTCCAAGCTGTAGTCGACATGGGCCGAAGCAACTGTCCTGTCCGAAGGACTTTACAAGCAATTGTGTAGGGGTGAGCAGCCACATCTAAAAAAGGCAGTCCTTCATAATGCAGAGTCCAACAGTGAAATGACAGCCATGAGTGGAGTGCAAGTGGTTTTCCAGATAGGAACCCACAGTTTTGACTGGGATGTCTACGTGGCCCCAATCCATGATTGTCTTCTGCTCGGCCTTGACTTCCTCAGAGCTGCTAACGTCACAATTGAAGCTAGTGGCCGGGTTTTTATTGCAGGGGAACCGATACCTGCAAAGATTATTGGAGGGGAGGGGCCAGACTACTCAGTTGCCCGTGTACTGCTGGAAAGAGACACAACACTGCCACCAGATTGCGAATGTGTGGTGTGGGGGGAGGTGGAGCACCCAAGACCAGGTGTCCCTGCAGTGTTGGAGCCTACTAGCATAACCGAGAATGTGTCCTCAGGAAGTGCTGTCACAAACATGGATGCTCGTGTGCCTGTCCGCTTGTGCAGCCTCTCTCCGGATAAGGCTGCTTTGCGAAAAGGTGCGTGCCTCGGA